>NC_084901.1:1017500-1212500 GCF_949316345.1 Pungitius pungitius
TGTTGCTTGGTGTATATTTTTGTGTGTCAAACTTTAATATTTCTACTTTGACCTCCGTTTCAAATAACAAATAGAGATATTGAACTTCATTTAAACAAATTACAATCTGAAAAAAAATTCACTCGAAGCGTAAAAAAAGTGAATCTAACAACAAATCTTTATTTATAAAAAAATACAAACAGAAAAATCAGTGTGTGAAGGAGTCTGTTAGCAGACACACTGAGTCATGCTCTCATCCGTTTCCGTGACTACGGAGGGTGTGTGTAAGAGGGGAAGAGGAGGAGTCAGGAGTCAGTGGGCGACTGAGTTGAGCGGCTCAGCTCTGATGTTTCCTAAATCCAGAGTGGAGTCGGTCTCTTCGTCGATCTCTCCGATCACGGCCCTGTTTATAAATGATTTACAAAGAAGATTCAAATGATCTGATTTTAGTTGTTGGAAATGTTATCTGGTTACTTTGTTATGGTCATTTGCATAAAAATATTACATTTAGGATTTAAATAATCGCATTTCTGTTTAAATAGTTGATCTGATATAAAACAAATTGGGTTATTATGTCAAAAACTCTTTAGGGAGTTTTCTTTATGTTAATGAAGTAGTAGGGTTTGAATAATAATGTAAATAATGTTAATGCATAAGTTGCATTGTCAATGTATGTAATAATGTTAGTGTACTGACAGTGAAATAAAGCTGACATGAAGGGATAAATGTTAGATGACGTGACGGTGACTCACACGTTGTCTCCTCTGACGATGTAGAGTCCCAGCACCACCTGCTCCACCCCCTGACTGGAGCTGAACACTCGCTCGTGGCTCTCGTCCAGGATCAGGTTGATGGTTTGATCGAAACCCTTCAGAGTGCCCTGAACACACAGAGACAACAGCAAAAGAACGCTCCTTGAACATATGAACATTTGATGGCTGATGGAAAAAAGAATCTCTCTTTGGAACCACCGGATCAGACACACACATGAAGTCATAAAATATGATGCATGGATAAATTAATTAAAATCCTAAAAGTATTATATACATTATTAGAAACATATACAATAATGTTTAACTGATCCACCAATACGATATACTGCAGTGATGTATTTTGGTAATGCTTTGAGTAAAATCAACGTTACTACTTGTTAGTACTTAGTACATGTACTTAACTAAGTTACTGAGCTAAGGTATTTAAACTTACCACGATCATTCTGCCGTCTGACGTCACGATGGCCACAGTTCCTGTATCACACTCAGTTAAAGAAACACACTTTTCAGGACAAAACATCAATTAAATGATCACTCTCATGAATGAAAAACCATAACTAAGATTAATGATGAATATTAAAACCACACCCCGCTGTTAGATATTGTAAATCCGTAGCTGTATGTGAATAAACCACTAGAGAAAAGGCGCTACCAACATAGACTAAGCTAGTTAGCTGGTACGCTAAGCTAACTAGCTCTCATCCACTTGGACGGGAGGTTAGCATGTTAGCCCGCTAGCAGCAGGATACGGTTGATGTAGCTCTCCAGGGCGGTGGACATGATTCCTGACGGGGATTATTTATCCAGGAGACACGCCGGTTAATGCTTCCCGTCGGTTAGCTGGAGGTAAAAACAGTCCAGAGACGTCGGCGATGCTAACGGCAAAACAACGACAACACACCGGGGAATAGACCGAACTAATCCACTGCCGAGTCACAGAGCAGGCGGCAGCGGAGAGCTCCGAGCCGGCGACGTCACATCCGGTTTAACTTTCAACTGATATTAGAAGCTTTACTTTTGCTGGATATTCCATTATCGTGATAATAATTATCAACTTATATTCACGTAATTGTTAGAGAAAAGCTCCACTTGTGTTTTAACATATCGTTTCACTCTTATGGAGGACTACAACTTGCATTAAAATAGAGAAGAAATGAACAATGCAATGGGAAATTATTTAACATGAAAATCTAAAAATCAATCCATAGCTAATGAATAAGACTTCATTGTGAAATTATCCAGAGTAAAATGACCCATTTAAAACATTTTTTATTAAAACAAAGAAACATGGAGTTTAGTTCATCTTTATTGTTGCTCAGTTGTCGCCCATACAAAGGGGGGTGGAGGAGAGCAGTGGAGCCCAACAGGACAAACACCAGGAACATCATGCTACCAAAGTATTAAATTTGTACAAAAATACTTTACAACATCCCTGTTCCTTTAAAGAAAATACAGTTTGGTTGGTTGGTGAAGCTACATGGAAACTAATCTGACCCACTACTTCAAATGGCAGTGCAATGCCTGTGTGTGTGTGTGCGTGTGTGTGTGTGTGTGTGTGTGTGTGTGTGTGTGTCTGGGCTGATGTTTGCTGGGGTGAATCACTACAGTGCAAATCCCTGCGATGTTTTATACACACAAACTCATACACACACACACAATGAGGAACAACGCTGCAATTATAATAAATAAATAAATTACTCACACATGTTTTTAGAAATGAAAGCACAGGTCAAATAAATGTGAGAAGAATATACATAAAATATTTGATTTGATTTTAAACCAAATCATTTAAAATAATTTATTCTAATATATATTTAATTTACTTAATTTCCCCCTTTTTATTTCCTGATTATATTCATTTGCGTCACTTATTTATTAATTATAATCAGCTTTAGTCCTCCGTACAAAGAACACACACAAACACATAGTACATGCGCACAAACAGTGTGTATGGCTATAGATCTCACATCGAAACCTCTTTAAGCCTCTCAGCCCCGCTAAAATGCTAACGGTGCTGATCACCTGGAAATGCTACTGCTCAAGTTACTACTACATATGGGTTTTCTGTTTATGTTGGCCTTAACACAGTTAATGCTAAACATGTGCTAACTGAATACCGGCCAGCTATATTACGATACTGGCTGTGTTTACAAGATGCAAGCCACATGTTAGCCCTGTGTGCCCTGTGCGTGCTAACCAAACACTGGTTTTGGTAGCCTAGTGTTGGCCGTATATTACTGATTTGCTAACATTTGGCTAGATGTTAGCCTTGCTCCAGCTGGGTACTAATCAAATACTAGCAAAGTTCACCAGATGTTAGCCACATGTTAGCATTGTGCTGGGCGTGTGCTAACAATATACTGGCTTGACTGGCCTTGGCTTAGCGCTGTGCTAACATTTATGTATGCTGGCTCTTTGTTGACTGGTCTTGTGTAAGTTGTGCGTGAACCGTACATTAACCGAATGGTTAGCATATGTCAGCGACGCGGTAACCATCGCTAGTATTAGCCTTATGTTAGTTACATGGTAGGTTATGCTAGCCCTGTGCTCGGTGTTCACTAGCGACAAGCTAACTGCATGCTAGCACTCAGGAATGGTTTCTTTTGGTGATTGATAACATGTGAGAGTTCTGATTGGCCAGTTTGAATAGGGAGTTCAGACTGAGGAGAGGGCAGGAAGATGTTAACATGACTCCAGAATTAATGCACGCACGCACACACACACACTCGCACACACACACACACACACACAGGAATTTACTGTCACAGTTTTCCTGTTCAAACAGGATTTTTTTTCTTGTGTAACAACGTTGTATTTGTGGTTATAGGGTGAAGGTTTCAGGGGTTCGATGGTCTCGATGTGAACAGCAACAGAACTGAAGCTTTTTTTTAAATCTATTTTACATACAAGTTCAGTCGCATTGGAAACAAACAAACAGAGAAAATTGACAACAGTCAATCAAAAAACACACCGATCGATAAGCATAATAGATCACTGTTACTTTGGGGGTCAGGGGAGTCAGGGTAGGGGCATGCTTGGCTTCTTCCTGGTAGCTGATTGGTTGGCTTGTGTGTCGCAGCAAACCAATCACAGATGGGCAGGGAAGATTTTGTTTTCTGATTGGTTCCAGCCAATCAGCTGAATCTCTCAGAACCTCCGTCCATCCGTCATCTTGGCTGCCCATTGGTCGAGGAAAGAAGGGGAGGATGGGAGGGGGAGGGGGCAGGACGAGGACTTGAGGTTGGAGGGGCTTAACTGGCCTTGTGGTTAACATACAAACACACACACACACACATACATACACACAGTGTGGCCAGTCCAACAGGTGTAAACAGTAGAAAAAGATTCTTATTGAACTGCTCAGTGTCATCATCATCATCATCATTATTAATATTATTACTCTTCTGCAGCTCATTCATGGCACAGAACTCAAATCTAACAGTAAACCCTCTGTCTTATTTCATTAGGGATGCTTCGATCAATATCAGCTGATATCCTCATTCATCTACAAACTGACAAATAATGATAAATGAAAAAGCATTAATGTGTATTCCACCTTTAGGACTGGGCATCCTGCAGAAAATGTTCTGCAAGTAGCCGGGAATTGAGTGGGGATCGAGATCTAAGCGGAACCTTCCAGGCCCATTAAGGTACTTTTACTCTTAACTTTGAGAACACGTGTAGACATAAATCTATTTTTAAGAAGAATTAGAGTAGATATCGTGATCGGAGCATCCCTGGTCCTTTAGCTGGTTCTAGGTTCTGGAGTCGCATCGGGCCTCTGTGCTGCTGTGGTCCTTGGCCCGTACAGGCGGACGCTATGGTTCTGATTCTAGTGAGACGGACCAGGACCTCAGAGCTCTGGACTCAGTAGTAGGCTTCTGGGATGAAGCAGTAAACCAGTATACCTCGGCTGTGGCTCCGGCTTCAATAGAATCAGAGGCCATGGCGGTGGGCGAGTAGAACCAGTACCCGCTAACCAGTAAGGCCAGTACCTCTTGGTTGGTATTCCAGTAGGATCAAGAGTTGTAGTTCAGATTCCAGTGACACCAGTAGGACAGAATGCAGAACAGGTTCAAGTGAAAAGGTGAGGTGTTGCTCCGCTCCATCAGTGTGCTTTCAGGCTGCTTTATCAGTTTCAAGGTCAAACGTCAGTGGTCAAAGGTCATCCAGTGGGTGTGTGTAGCACCATGTGGGAGGGGAGGTTCCACTCTGAACCAGTTTGGACGGCTCCAGTCTCATTGACCTTAGTTTTACTGTTCGCCTTCTTGACCGCTCCAGTACATCTGGTTGGCACCGGTTTGATCCAGTTTCTGTCTGCTATAAGGAATTATTATTCACCTGACCCATCCCAAGCCCCGCCCCCAGCCCGTCTCCCGGCTTGCTCCACTTGAGCGGAACGCCGTCCTCTTCCGGGCCGATCAAGCACTCCGAAGGTCCCGTATCGCCGCCGAGCGGCTGAGGGGAGTGGCCGCTGTTGGCCACGCCGTCTGTGTGATTGGCCAGCGGGGAAGAGGAGGCGGGGTTTCGGCTGATGACCAGCTCCAGGTGGTTCGGGGACTCTGCGATCAGTGGCACGACGAGGCAGCAGTCGAAGTCCCGGGTCCTCACGTGGTTAATCTGGCAGGAAAAAAACACGCAGCTGAGTAGCATCACAGCAGCTCCTAGCGAACCCGTACCCGCCACCTTCTCCTGACACCTTCTCCTGACACCTTCTCCTGACACCTTCTCCTGACACCTTCTCCTGACACCTTCTCCTGACACCTTCTCCTGACACATTCTCCTGACACCTTCTCCTGACACCTTCTCCTGACACCTTCTCCTGACACCTTCTCCCGCCACATTCTCCTGACACCTTCTCCTGACACCTTCTCCTGACACCTTCTCCTGACACATTCTCCTGACACCTTCTCCTGACACCTTCTCCTGACACCTTCTCCTGACACCTTCTCCTGACACCTTCTCCTGACACCTTCTCCTGACACCTTCTCCCGCCACATTCTCCTGACACCTTCTCCTGACACATTCTCCTGACACCTTCTCCTGACACCTTCTCCTGACACCTTCTCCTGACACCTTCTCCCGCCACATTCTCCTGACACCTTCTCCTGACACCTTCTCCTGACACATTCTCCTGACACCTTCTCCTGACACCTTCTCCTGACACCTTCTCCTGACACGTTCTCCCGACACCTTCTCCCGACACCTTCTCCTGACACCTTCTCCTGACACCTTCTCCTGACACCTTCTCCTGACACCTTCTCCCGCCACATTCTCCTGACACCTTCTCCTGACACATTCTCCTGACACCTTCTCCTGACACCTTCTCCTGACACCTTCTCCTGACACCTTCTCCCGCCACATTCTCCTGACACCTTCTCCTGACACCTTCTCCTGACACATTCTCCTGACACCTTCTCCTGACACCTTCTCCTGACACCTTCTCCTGACACCTTCTCCTGACACCTTCTCCTGACACCTTCTCCCGCCACATTCTCCTGACACCTTCTCCTGACACCTTCTCCTGACACATTCTCCTGACACCTTCTCCTGACACCTTCTCCTGACACGTTCTCCCGACACCTTCTCCCGACACCTTCTCCCGACACCTTCTCCCGCCACGTTCTCCTGACACCTTCTCCCGACACCTTCTCCTGACACCTTCTCCTGACACCTTCTCCTGACATCTTCTCCCGCCACCTTCTCCCGACACCTTCTCCCGACACCTTCTCCCGCCACGTTCTCCTGACACCTTCTCCTGACACCTTCTCCTGACACCTTCTCCTGACACATTCTCCTGACATCTTCTCCCGCCACCTTCTCCCGACACCTTCTCCCGACACCTTCTCCCGACACCTTCTCCCGACACCTTCTCCTGACACCTTCTCCCGACACCTTCTCCCGACACCTTCTCCTGACACCTTCTCCTGACACCTTCTCCTGACATCTTCTCCCGCCACCTTCTCCCGACACCTTCTCCCGACACCTTCTCCCGACACCTTCTCCTGACACCTTCTCCTGACACCTTCTCCTGACACCTTCTCCTGACACCTTCTCCCGACACCTTCTCCCGACATCTTCTCCCGCCACCTTCTCCCGACATCTTCTCCCGCCACCTTCTCCCGACACCTTCTCCCGACACCTTCTCCCGACACCTTCTCCCGACACCTTCTCCTGACACCTTCTCCTGACACCTTCTCCTGACACCTTCTCCCGCCACCTTCTCCCGACACCTTCTCCCGACACCTTCTCCCGACACCTTCTCCTGACATCTTCTCCCGCCACCTTCTCCAGCCTGCGCGTGTTTTAGTACCTGCAGTATTCGGTCGTAGGCTCGGAGGCCGCCCCGCTCTGCTGCCCCCCCCGGTCGGATGTTGTTTACGTAGACGCCGCGATCCAACATACCGTCAGAGACACTGAACCCAAAGTCCTCCGTGTCGGAGAGCTTCTCTAGAGTGAGCTGCACACACACACACACACACACACACACACACACACACACACACACACACACACACACACACACACACGGGTCGTTAGGAGCACAGGAAGTACATTTACCCTCGGTGCCCTATTCAAGGGGTCACATGTTACCTTGTGGAGCTCTACGGGGTTCTGGTTCAGGATCTCGTTGACTTCCTGCCTCATCTTCCTCATGGCGAAGGCTCGGCGCTGGGGGTCAGAGGGCAAGGTGCTTGAACGATTGGTGACCTGAGGGGAAAGGGATGAATCCTCCAGAAAGTAAGAAGAAACACTCTTAAAAGATGAGAGAGGTCAGAGGTCAGAGGTCGGTCCTGGTTACCTGTGGTTTAGAGCTGCTGCGTTCCTGGAAGCTCGCCTGGCGTCCCAGCGTGCTGCGCAGGGGGGTGGGGTCATGGTTCAGACTGAGGCTGGAGCCGGACATGATGGTTGCCTGGAGACAGCCAATCAAAATCATCCAATCACAGAGAGTCCATCCAAAATGAAAAGGTTGGATCCATCTCATAAACGGGGGGTTTATAGGGGTCCGACCTTTGACCCCAGCTTACATTCTGACACCAGGACAGATCTCTCCTTACGGGTTCTACTCACAGACTCTATCGCTTCTGATGTTCTACTGCTGGTCCTTTAACGTGATGATAGCAGTTCTACGGTTTCCCCCACATCAATCAACACTCCTCAGCCAATCAGAATCAAGGCCCCATCAGACACATGCATGACTTAATGACTGGAAAAACAAACTACCTATCAGGCCTAGCACAAGCTCTCCCAACATGCCTTGCTCAAACTGCCATGCCCGGTGCAACATGACTACACGTTATTGGCCGAAAGCTGGTGATGTCACTGAAATGTCACAATGACATCATTATGGTCTGTGCAGCTCTGCTGCTGGTGGAGCGGAGTCACATTTACAAAAAACTAAACACGTCTGATGTTGGAAAACGCTAAAACATGTGCACGGAGAGGGAGTAGCAGAGGAAGGAGGAAAGGAAAGACCAGAGGAAGGAGGAAAGGAAAGACTAGGGGAAGGAGTGGAGGAAACATGGAGGACAGACGGAGAGGAAGGAAGAGACAGAATAAAGAGAGTGAGGAGGCGAGGGCAGAGAGAGAGGAAGGAGGATAAATGAAGAGAGTTAGTAGCTAGGGAGGAAGGAGGAGGATACCAGAGTGAGGAGTTCTGCTTCCTTTCCATCCTCCTGGAACAGAAGGAGTCATTTCTCGTTTACTGATTTCTTTAAAACATGAAGGTCTTTCAGCAGGAGGATGTGTACTTATACTAAGTACTTTGTTATTTTTCTTCAAGTCCAAAACTTGAAGATCTCGGTCCCAACACTACTTTTACTGGTAGTAGTACTACTAGTAGTAGTAGTATTATTACTGCTACCTCTTCCAGTTGGACTCACCTCCAGCTCTCGGAGGATGCCGCTCTGGCCGCAGGTCTCCAGATCCTCCAGAGCCTGAGACCAGAAGTTCTCCTCCTGGTCCGGTTCCGTCCCATCGTGTCCCACGGTGAACCTGTGGCCAAAGGTCAAAGGTCAGCCGTTCAGATGGAAGGCATCTTGATGGACTCACACACACGGAGGAGGGGACAGGTCATGCTGGTTGTGAGGGACAACAGGTGCAGCGACACGTACACTCCCAGCAGGTGTACGTGTCGAGGAGGCACGGGGTCAAAGGTCACCGGGTGAGGGTTTTCTGCTAGGAGGGAGTGACTGAAGACTGTGTGGGTTCAAAGGGTCAAAGGTCAGAGTGGTACCTGCTGTCACTGATTAGACCGCTGGGCAGATTACAGCCTCTGCAGACAGAGACACACTGCTGTCACTGCCGTTAGCTCGCTGCTAGCAACTCCTACTGAGTCCAATGAGGAACGCTAACGCGCTAATTGTACCGAGGACTTGAAGCTGGCATTAAAATCAATTACTGAGCAACAAAAAAATTATTAAATAATAAAGATATATGGTACATTAAAAGAATAACATAAAAACTATTTATTTTGTACAATTTATTTATTTTCCAAATTAAATATAATTATATGTAATTATTAACTTTCATATTTATACTCCCCCTGATATGGCATTTTCTGTTTATATTCTTCACTGTTTCTTCTGCAATGTGATTCATCCATTCATCAGCAACTACATTAATATTAATATCTATTATCATTAAAACATCTGATCATTCCTTTGTATATGAGTAGTCTGGTTTTCTATTTCCCATTATGAGGAATAAAAACATGTTAAAGTATTCACACGCTCATACATTAACTGTCTCTCTGTCTGTCTCACCCTCCGAGTGGTGGGCGGTCCCAGTCGTCGTCGATCAGGCCCAGGTCTGACAGCGGATTGGCTCTCTGCCGGGTGGAAGAAGACGATTGGCTGTTGCTCGTCTTGGCGTTGCGCCACTCGTGAAAGGTGTACGGAGACGACTGAAACGGCGGCGCTGCACACAGAGAGAAGTCTCCGCCATTACAACCCTGACTTGATACCGCGGAAGGTCAAAGGTCGGAGGTTTCGGGCCTTCCTACCCGGCGCGCTGAAGCTGCCGTCCATGTTGGACCCGTCCCAGGACTCCACGGCGCTGTCCACCGACGGCAGCCCGCCGAACCCCCGCTGGCCGGGCAGGGGCGCCACCATGACGACGGGCTCGTCCACCCCGTCCTGGTGCTCGTGGAAAAGCCCCGCCCCCGTCCCGAGGCCCGGACCAATCACACAAGACTTAGGGCTCGACACTAAAGAGGGAGAAAACGTCGTTACCTCCAAAACCCAAAGGACACCATGATGACTCAACAAAGTGTTCTGTGAGTGCGTACGGTCTCCCTGCTTCTTGATCTTCAGGGTGACCGTCTCTCCTGCTTGCTGCAGCAGGCTGATGGCTTCGCTCAGAGGTTTCCCCTTCAGGCTGCTGCTGTTGATCGCCAGGATACGATCGCCTACATGGATGGCTCCGGTCCTACAGCACACACACACACACACACACACACACACACACACACACACACACACACACACACACACACACACACACACACACACACACACACAGGGATATTTAGATGATAATAACAAATACACATTCAAGTGTAATACTGTCTATTACCAGTAGAGGGCACGTCATTATAGATTGAGTTACAGGTTTTGCTTTTACATTTTGAAGTTGAACTTCAGCGCAGAGAATAAGTTTAAAATAATGATAAACTGCCATATTAAATGAGTCGTATACTCTTATTCCTCTCTCCTATTCCTCTACGCTTATTAACGTTTTGCTATTACAGTACACACTGAAGATGTCTTCATATATATAGTGTGTGTGTATTAGCGTACTTGTACCTCTCGGCCAGCCCTCCTTTGCTCAGCGAGGAGATGACGATGGGGTCGAAGGGCTCCTCGGTGCCGGAGATGGTGATGCCCAGCGGGCCTCCGTAGCGCTGCAGCTCCACCGTGTAGATGATGTTGCCGGAGACTTCCTGTTCGTCTGAAACGGTCAATAAAGATTCATTCAAGCAGGAGGTCAAAAGTGCATGATGGGACATGGATTAGTGTCTGCATTGTACTACACAAGATGCTTCTGAAAACTGTCTGTCATCACTTAAATAGATATGTTATATTTTTTATGCATTTGTTATTAATAATATTATGATTATCAACAATCTAAAAAAGATATTTCAGAACAAAGCTGCCAAAATGAAAATAAAATAAGAGGAATTAAATAATAATATCAAGTTACCTAACCCTTTCTTTTTTACTTTAAAAGAGAATAACATTGTAAATAAATAGTAGAATTACGACAAACTTAAACACATTTGATCAATAATTTTTCAAATATTCCTGGTTTCATTCCTCCATGTAATAGAATATTCATATTTTGTTCCCTTTTTGCTTTTGGCAGCTTTCGTCCTTCATAAAGTGACATGAGAAGAAAGTACAGTACAGTAACAAGTACTGCTCAGTGCTGAGAGGCTGGGTCCTGGTCTCTGGTGACCTCTGGAGGACAAAGTCCTCCCCACAGCAGACTCAAATGTCCCCGGTGGACTCGTCTTCGTACCTGAGTTGTCTTCGTCTTTTCGTATCTTCAGCTTGACGAGCTCCTCGCACTGCTGCAGGATGTCAACGGCTTCCTCCATGGAGCAGCTCTCCACCCGGATGTTGTCGATGGCCAGAAGCTTGTCTCCGAGCTCCAGAGTCCCCGTCCTGAGAGACACACACACACACACACACACACTGACCCTAATTAACCAACTACAAGTCAGCTGACCAAGTTTCACACAGCTTATGGTGGAGACTAACACCTGTGTATGTACCTGTGTACCTGTGCACCTGTGTGTGTATGTATGTGTGTGTGTACCTGTGTGTGTGTGTGTGTGTACCTGTGCGTGTGTGTGTGTGTACCTGTGCGTGTGTGTGTGTGTGTGTGTGTGTGTACCTGTGTGTGTGTGTGTGTACCTGTGTGCCACGCTGCCTTTCTTGATGTCAGAGATGATCAGAGGGTCACCTGGTTTCCTGTTGGACGGAGCTGCAGACACAGAGAGAAGTTCAAACATCAGGATCAAAGGTTGAAGAGGAAATGGAAGCCGAGGTAGAGCTCCAGAAGCCGTCTCTACTTCCTGTGTCCACTCACAGCTGATGGTGATTCCCAGCTCCACGCCTGGCTTCTTGGGCAGCTTCACGTGAAACGTTCCTGAACTGGGAATGACGGACTCTGAGGGACACACAGAACCAGGAGTTCACTTTGGGTTCCTTTAACAAATTTTATTTAACTGTGTGTATGTGTGTATGTGTGTATGTGTGTATGTGTGTATGTGTGTATGTGTATGTGTGTATGTGCGTATGTGTGTATGTATGTGTGTATGTGTATGTGTGTATGTGCGTATGTGTGTATGTGTGTATGTGTATGTGTGTATGTGTGTATGTGTGTATGTGTGTATGTGTATGTGTGTATGTGTGTATGTGTGTATGTGTGTATGTGTATGTGTGTATGTGCGTATGTGTGTATGTATGTGTGTATGTGTATGTGTGTATGTGCGTATGTGTGTATGTGTGTATGTGTGTATGTGTATGTGTGTATGTGTGTATGTGTGTATGTGTGTATGTGTGTATGTGTATGTGTGTATGTGTGTATGTGTGTATGTGTGTATGTGTGTATGTGTGTATGTGTGTATGTGAGTATGTGTGTATGTGTGTATGTGTATGTGCATATGTGTGTATGTGTGTATGTGTGTATGTGTGTATGTGTATGTGCGTATGTGTGTATGTGAGTATGTGTGTATGTGTGTATGTGTATGTGCGTATGTGTGTATGTGTGTATGTGCGTATGTGTGTATGTGAGTATGTGTGTATGTGTGTATGTGTATGTGCGTATGTGTGTATGTGTGTATGTGTGTATGTGTGTATGTGTGTATGTGTGTATGTGTGTATGTGTATGTGTGTATGTGCGTATGTGTGTATGTGTATGTGTGTATGTGTATGTGTGTATGTGTGTATGTGTATGTGTGTATGTGCGTATGTGTGTATGTGTGTATGTGTGTATGTGTATGTGTGTATGTGTGTATGTGTATGTGTGTATGTGTGTATGTGTGTATGTGTGTATGTGCGTATGTGTGTATGTGTGTATGTGTGTATGTGTGTATGTGTGTATGTGTGTATGTGTATGTGTGTATGTGTGTATGTGTGTATGTGTGTATGTGTGTATGTGTGTATGTGTGTATGTGCGTATGTGTGTATGTGTGTATGTGTGTATGTGTGTATGTGTGTATGTGTGTATGTGTGTATGTGTATGTGTGTATGTGCGTATGTGTGTATGTGTATGTGTGTATGTGTATGTGTGTATGTGTGTATGTGTATGTGTGTATGTGCGTATGTGTGTATGTGTGTATGTGTGTATGTGTGTATGTGTATGTGTGTATGTGTGTATGTGTGTATGTGTGTATGTGTGTATGTGTGTATGTGTGTATGTGCGTATGTGTGTATGTGTGTATGTGTGTATGTGTGTATGTGCGTATGTGTGTATGTGTGTATGTGTGTATGTGTATGTGTGTATGTGTGTATGTGTGTATGTGTGTATGTGTGTATGTGTGTATGTGTGTATGTGCGTATGTGTGTATGTGTGTATGTGTGTATGTGTGTATGTGTGTATGTGTGTATGTGTGTATGTGTGTATGTGCGTATGTGTATGTGTGTATGTGTGTATGTGTGTATGTGTGTATGTGTGTATGTGTGTATGTGTATGTGTGTATGTGCGTATGTGTATGTGTGTATGTGTGTATGTGTGTATGTGTGTATGTGTGTATGTGTGTATGTGTATGTGTGTATGTGCGTATGTGTATGTGTGTATGTGCGTATGTGTGTGCGTTTGAAGTTACCGGCTACGTCAAACTCGATCTCCAGCGTGAGCTGAGCCGTGATGGACGAGTCTCTGAGCAGCTGATTGGTTTCTTCTAGAGTCGAGTCTTCAGTGGGAACTCCATTTATGGACAAAATCCTGTCACCAATCTGCAGGATGCCACACCTACACACACACACACACACACAGACACACACTGTGTATGAGTATAATAGTCAGCCCGGGTCCTCCAGACCGTATCGTTAGCCGTCACCTCTCCGCCGGGCTGTCGGGGTCGATGTAGGCGATGAGCGGCGGCGAGGAGAGCGTTTCCGTGGCGAACACGCCGCCCTGCAGCTGCAGGCCGAACCCCATGACGCCGTCGCCTAGCAACGTGACCTCCGTGGTTTCCGTGTGTACGACCTGACCGGCGAGGCCGACGGTGCTGGAGGCCAGAGACACTGAGGGGAGACAGGGATTTAAGGGAGTTGAGTCTTATGATGCGTTACACCTCTGTGACGTGAGAGACGTCAGAGAACCAGAGAGCTGCAGTCAGAGGTCAGAGGTCAGACTCACAGGAGCTCTTGAAGTCCTTCTTCTTGCCTTTCCTCCTCATCAGCGTGCCCCTTGGGCTTGTGGGATACATGTTCCGGGGCAGCGTGCTCATGTTGAGGGACGAGAGGCTGTAGGCCGACATGGAGCCAGGAGAGAACGAGTGGCTCAGAGCTGCAGAGAGAGAGAGAGACCATGAGGATGAGGATCATGAGGTATAAAATATCACAGCCCAGGGGAGGAGAGACAAAAAGAGGGGGCCACAACGTACGAGGGTTGTTTGTATGGCGGTTGTGCGATCTGGCAGCTGATTGGTCGGGGTGATACGTGTTGTAGTGGTAGGGGGGGAGGATGGGGGCGGAGCCTCCGGTCTCCCAGGGAAGGGTGCGGGGACTACGCTGCACCTTGACTGCGCACACGCACACACACACACACACACATACAGAGGAGGGGGATGGGGTTAAGACAGGAGGAAAGGTCAGAGGTCAGGTGGCTGCTTTGTAAAAGATGAAAACTCGTCGAAATCTCAAGACACACCTCTTTAGACTCTACCTCGACTAAAACACTAGCAAACCGTAGCTAACAAATGGTAGCACTTAAACTGGACTTATAATGGCACTTTTCTATAACATGTTTTGAAACTGCTTATTTGATGAAAATTGTACTTTCTTGTTTCTTGTTCTTCTGAGTTTGTATCTGTGTGGAAATGCACTTATTGTACGTCGCTTTGGATAAGCGTGTGATGTCATGTAATGACATCTTAGTTATGTCTTTTATCATTTATCAGTGTCCTGATGCTTTCAGGGCTGGTTTGCAACATTATCTGGAGAATTAATTTAATGTGAGAGCTTATATATACATGCTGTGGTGCGTTCAGGGCCAGTCGGGGCTGTTCTTTAGTGTTTATACCGTGCTGTGGTGCGTTCAGGGCCGGTCGGGCCTGGTGTTGAGGAAGGATCTCCATGCGGACGGTCTGACAGGAGGCAGAAAGCAGCTGAGTGGCTTCGGCCAGAGAACAAAACTCCATCGACTTGCCGTCCACAGACAGGATGTGATCTCCTGCATGAAGAGCTCCACATCTACACAGAGAAGAAGAGGAAGAAGAAGAAGAAGAAGAAGAAGAAGAAGAAGAAGAAGAAGAAGAGAGTTCCTGCCGTCAGGTACGGAAGCAAAGAGATGACTTGACTGTCAAATGGATTAGATAAACTTGGACATTATTCATTGAACAGATGTTTAAGTCTTGAAATGTTCAAATGTATTTTGAATTGACTTCAATAATGTTAATGCAGGTAGCAACTTTAAAAAATAAAACGTCAAAACTACTTTTTCCAATTATATTTAAGTAATGTAATGAAATACATCAAAATATGTGAAAAACTAATGTACTAATATGGAAGTTTACATAAAGTCCTTCATGGGCTTCTATATCCTGAGAGGTGTCGGTGGTCATTGGTCAGGGGTCAGAGGTCAGGCTACCTGTCCGCTATGCTGGCCGGTTTGACCTTGTCGATGACGATGACCTGCTTGCTGCAGAACATGGAGGTGGACAGGGCCACGCCCAGACTGGAGCCCGTTGCCTTGGCGACCTCCACCAGCAGCGGCCCTGACGCCGTGGCAACGGAATCTGACGAGAGGAACAACAAAGATAAACAAGTTCAGAGGCTTTTTAATTAAAGGTTCAGTCAGTCAGGTGACTGGAGTGCCCCCCCCCCTCCCCCCAGGGCCCGAGATGCAGCAGAGGGAGTAAACTGACCCATCACTGAGACGTCGTACTCCAGGAGCAGCGTGGCTTCCTGCCCGCACTGCTTCAGGATGCTCATGGCCTCCGACAGCGTGCTGCCGTGGAGACGGATCCCGTCGATGCTTAGCAACCGGTCGCCGGGCTTCACGGTTCCTTCCCTGGAGATGCAGAGGGAGAGAGGACGCGTTTCAGGTGCTACAGAAGCTCCCGAGGGACACAAAGCCCCTCCAGGTGAGACGGAGAGGGCAGAGGTCACGCACCTGTCAGCCGGGCCGCCGGGCCTGATGGTTGTTATGACGATCGGGCGTGACTTGTTCCTGTCTTCACGGGCTCCACCTGCACAGACACACACACACACACACACAGCCATGTGTTTATCATCTCTCACACACACACACACACACACACTAAGCTCCACCCACCTCTGATGACGAAGCCGAAGCTGTTTCCATCTTTGTGAAGCGTGACTTCTACGTTCTTGAACATAACCCCTGACCCCTGGACCGCTGCAACACAGCAACACATCAGCATGACCTCTGACCTCCGGATAACGCTCCTAACCCACCGCTGTCCTTCTTACAGAACAAAGTCTCAGTAGTGAAGAATGGATGGACCTCTGAGATGTAATACAGTAAAAACTAGACAAGAAGAAGAAGGTAGCAGAACATAGAAATGCCTCAAATCTGCACCTGAGTGTACCACTACCTGCACTACTTCTACTACCTGCACTAGTACTACTACCTGCACTACTTCTACTACCTGCACTACTTCTACTACCTGCACTACTTCTACTACCTGCACTAGTACTACTACCTGCACTAGTACTACTACCTGCACTAGTACTACTACCTGCACTACTTCTACTACCTGCACTACTTCTACTACCTGCACTAGTACTACTACCTGCACTACTTCTACTACCTGCACTACTTCTACTACCTTACTACCTGCACGAGTACTACTACCTGCACTAGTACTACTACCTGCACTACTTCTACTACCTGCACTAGTACTACTACCTGCACTACTTCTACTACCTGCACTAGTACTACTACCTGCACTACTTCTACTACCTGCACTACTTCTACTACCTTACTACCTGCACTAGTACCACTACCTGCACTACTTCTACTACCTGCACTACTTCTACTACCTTACTACCTGCACTAGTACCACTACCTGCACTACTTCTACTACCTGCACTACTTCTACTACCTGCACTAGTACTACTACTACCTGCACTACTTCTACTACCTACACTACTTCTACTACCTTACTACCTGCACTAGTACTACTACCTGCACTAGTACCACTACCTGCTCTAGTACTACCCTGCACTAGTACCACTACCTGCTCTAGTACTACCCTGCACTAGTACCACTACCTGCACTACTTCTACTACCTGCACTACTTCTACTACCTGCACTAGTAACACTACCTGCACTAGTACCACTACCTGCTCTAGTACTACCCTGCACTAGTACCACTACCTGCACTACTTCTACTACCTGCACTACTTCTACTACCTGCACTAGTAACACTACCTGCACTAGTACCACTACCTGCTCTAGTACTACCCTGCACTAGTACCACTACCTGCACTACTTCTACTCCCTGCACTACTTCTACTACCTGCACTACTTCTACTACCTGCACTACTTCTACTACCTGCACTAGTAACACTACCTGCACTAGTACCACTACCTGCTCTAGTACTACCCTGCACTAGTACCACTACCTGCACTACTTCTACTCCCTGCACTAGTACTACTACCTGCACTACTTCTACTACCTGCACTACTTCTACTACCTGCACTACTTCTACTGCCTGCACTAGTAACACTACCTGCACTAGTACCACTACCTGCTCTAGTACTACCCTGCACTAGTACCACTACCTACACTACTTCTACTACCTGCACTAGTACTACTACCTGCACTACTTCTACTACCTGCTCTACTTCTACTACCTGCACTAGTACCACTACCTGCTCTAGTACTACCCTGCACTAGTACCACTACCTACACTACTTCTACTCCCTGCACTAGTACTACTACCTGCACTACTTCTACTACCTGCACTAGTACTACTCCCTGCACTAGTAGTACTTACAGAGCGGCGGCAGCTCGAACTCGACCTCCAGGACGACTCGCTCCCCCACGTTCTTCAGCAGACTGATGATCTCGTCGTGTCTGAACTTTGACAAATTGATGCCGTTAACAGCTCGGATGTAGTCGCCCACGTTCAGCTGGTCGCTCCTACAGGAAGACACACACACACACACACACACACACACACACACACACACACACACACACACACACACACACACACGCACACACACACACACGCACACACACACACACACACACACACGCACGCACGCACACACACACGTACAAACGTCAATGTCATCCATCAATCAATATGTGCGTATCCACACAGTGGAGGTGGAGGTCCTCCTTTGACGATGCATCGAGGATGGTGCTCACCTGGCGGCGATGCCTCCCTGACGTAGGTTGGAAACCCGAGGCTTCCCGTCTTTGTCGATGCCGCCCGACACCGTCAGGCCGAGCGTCGTCCCCTCCTTCTTCATCAGCTCCACCACCGAGCACCCCCGAAACTCATCTACGTCACACACACAAGTCTGAGACACACTTCAGCTCCACCTCAACACCACATCTACTCCATCTCTTCTACACCTTTATTGCCTTTCTAGTCCATCTGCACTCTACCTCCACACCCCATCTCCATGTCTACTCCATCTCACCTCCATCTCTACACCACATCTACTCCACCTCTCCTCCATCTCTACTCCACCTTGCCTCCACATCTACTCCACCTCTCCGCACTCTGACTTCCTGGTTTTGTCCCGACAGAAAACAAAATAAGAAATCTTAAGGGAGGCGGAAGTGAAGTCGTCCTCTGTTCTGTCCATCAATATTTCATCAGACAGCTGAAATATTGAAGAGCATGAGACGGAGGAGGAGACGAAGGAGAGGGGGGAGAGAGGAGAGGGGAGGAGGGAGAGGAGAAGGGGGAGAGGAGAGGGGGGAGAGGAGAAGGGGGAGAGGGAGGAGGGAGGAGGGAGGAGAGGAGAGGAGGAAGAGGAGAAGGGGGAGAGGAGAAGGGGGAGAGGAGAGGGAGGGGAGGGAGGAGAGGGGGGAGAGGAGAGGGGGGAGAGGAGAAGGGGGAGAGGAGAGGGAGGGGAGGAGAAGGGGGAGAGGGAGGAGGGAGGAGGGAGGAGAGGAGAGGGGGGAGAGGAGAAGGGGAGGAGAGGAGAAGGGGGGAGAGGAGAGGGGGAGGAGGGAGGAGAGGATTCCAGAGCCGACCTGGAATTCAACTGATGAAACACATGGTGGATCCTTTGAAATGTCGTATTTAATATTAATCGAGCTTCGTTCATTCAAAGATCCTCTTTTCTAAAACATCACATCTGACTCTGAGAAAAGAGAAAGACCTTCTGCTCTCCTCACATGACAGGATATGGTTCTGCTACGAGGGCCAGGAGGAGGTCTACAACACCTAAGACTGGTTCCTAAGCTCCACCAGTTGAAGTGGCTCTGAACCTTCTGTGAGGCTCCAATAACTGATGAAGGTGGATCTTGAAGGAGATACCTGGGATGCTCTGCCTCCTGATGGCCAGCGCTCCATCTGGGGGTCTCGACCCGGCGGAGTGTTTGGTGTACGGCCCTTCATCTGGAAGACAAATAAGATACACATGATTCTGAATTCCCTCGTCCTCAAAGTTCTTCTGAATCTCAAAAATTTGACTGGTGGGAAGTTCTCCCAGTTCCCCTCTCTGGTTGTGAGGTTCTGGTCATCTGTATCACTGGTTCTGATGGCTGCAGACCAGTCCTCTAAAGCCTGAAACATTCTCGGTTTCGAAGCTGCCGATTCTTTTCAAAACACCTCTAGTACAATGTTGACCTTTGCTCAAGCGATCAATAGCTTTTCTCCTGACCTCTTGACCCTTTGATCTCTTCCACAGTAGATTAAGGATATTAAAAACAGCACAAAATACAGAAGAACGGTTTCCTGGCAGCGTACTGGTCCAGAGGAGGTTCTGTTCCTGTGGAGGCCAGCGGACTGCAGCGGAACCGATGGAGTCCTTTCATGTCGTCGTGCTTTGTTCTAATCTGCACACACACACACACACACACACACACACACACACACCATAGCTAACTGGAGATAAACGCTGAGCCTCCTCCACATGTAGGACAGCAGCATCTCGGTGTCTCCAGTACACAC
Organism: Pungitius pungitius; assembly: GCF_949316345.1. Taxonomy (NCBI): domain Eukaryota; kingdom Metazoa; phylum Chordata; class Actinopteri; order Perciformes; family Gasterosteidae; genus Pungitius; species Pungitius pungitius. The sequence continues at coordinate 1,037,596 of NC_084901.1, forward strand.
TGTACACACAAAGTACTGCTACATACTACACAATGTGCTGGGTTATATAATAACAATCTGAACCGTGTTGATGAGCAACAATGTAGAAGTATTAATACCACACAGTAAGAAATATTATGTGACTGTAAAAGTACTGCAAAACACACTTTTACAAGTTAGTAATACCAGAAAGTAAAACATATTTAGTGCTTATAAAAGTATTAGAGAAGTGAAGTGGTAATGTTAGAGAACCTTTTGGTTAGTTAGTGTACACAGAGTATTCCGACTGTGCATGTTGTACTATTATATGTTCTACCAGTATGTGGTGTGTTATGTACACTAAACATCTTTTAGCAGACAACATCACAGGATATAAAGATGACGGTTTAAATAATGCTTTAATGGACCAAACCAAAAGATTAAAGCCTTTATCAAGATTAGTATCATGGAGTAATAACTACGGACTGTTAACATTTATATTTACCTACTTTAATTAAAATTAAAATGACAATGAAGTATTTGTGTACAAACTGTCAAAGTACATACAAATGAAACAACTAAATCTAAACGATTTATCAATTTTGACAAATTCCAAACAAACAGGAAGCACAAAGAAATACACTAAACAAAGTACTCTACAGTACAAACGTGAGGTACTTTTCTGTACTTCTGTACACCCATTTCCTGCTGCTTTGAACTTCTATCTCATACGTATTACTGTACTACATCTCATACTTATTACTGTACTACTTCTCATAGGTACATCTCATACTTATTACTGTACTACTTCTCATACTTATTACTGTACTACTTCTCAGAGGTGCATATCATACTTATTACTGTACTACATCTCATACTTATTACTGTACTACTTCTCAGAGGTACATCTCATACTTATTACTGTACTACTTCTCATAGGTACATCTCATACTTATTACTGTACTACTTCTCAGAGGTACATCTCATACGTATTACTGTACTACATCTCATACTTATTACTGTACTACTTCTCAGAGGTACATCTCATACGTATTACTGTACTACATCTCATACTTATTACTGTACTACTTCTCATACTTATTACTGTACTACTTCTCAGAGGTACATCTCATATATATTACTGTACTACTTCTCATACTTATTACTGTACTACTTCTCATACTTATTACTGTACTAATTCTCATAGGTACATCTCATACGTATTACTGTACTACTTCTCATAGGTACATCTCATACTTATTACTGTACTACTTCTCATAGGTACATCTCATACTTATTACTGTACTACTTCTCAGAGGTACATCTCATACGTATTACTGTACTACATCTCATACTTATTACTGTACTACTTCTCAGAGGTACATCTCATACTTATTACTGTACTACTTCTCATACTTATTACTGTACTACTTCTCAGAGGTGCATATCATACTTATTACTGTACTACTTCTCAGAGGTACATCTCATACGTATTACTGTACTACATCTCAGATGTGCATATCATACTTATTACTGTACTACTTCTCATAGGTACATCTCATACTTATTACTGTACTACTTCTCATACTTATTACTGTACTACTTCTCATAGGTACATCTCATACTTATTACTGTACTACTTCTCATACTTATTACTGTACTACTTCTCAGAGGTGCATATCATACTTATTACTGTACTACATCTCATACTTATTACTGTACTACTTCTCAGAGGTACATCTCATACTTATTACTGTACTACTTCTCATAGGTACATCTCATACTTATTACTGTACTACTTCTCAGAGGTACATCTCATACGTATTACTGTACTACATCTCATACTTATTACTGTACTACTTCTCAGAGGTACATCTCATACGTATTACTGTACTACATCTCATACTTATTACTGTACTACTTCTCATACTTATTACTGTACTACTTCTCAGAGGTGCATATCATACTTATTACTGTACTACTTCTCAGAGGTACATCTCATACGTATTACTGTACTACATCTCAGAGGTGCATATCATACTTATTACTGTACTACTTCTCATAGGTACATCTCATACTTATTACTGTACTACTTCTCATACTTATTACTGTACTACTTCTCATAGGTACATCTCATACTTATTACTGTACTACTTCTCATACTTATTACTGTACTACTTCTCAGAGGTGCATATCATACTTATTACTGTACTACTTCTCATAGGTACATCTCATACTTATTACTGTACTACTTCTCATACTTATTACTGTACTACTTCTCATAGGTACATCTCATACTTATTACTGTACTACTTCTCATACTTATTACTGTACTACTTCTCAGAGGTGCATATCATACTTATTACTGTACTACATCTCATATGTACATCTTCTACATCATAAACACCTGAAGCTTCAGACCCTATTAACACACTGCAGGAAAAGTCCATTCACCAAAATAAGATGCAACGGCTCTCTCTCCAAAATCCATCAGGAACACACACACACAGACACACACACACACACACACACACACACACACACAGCTGCTTTAGTCATAAACAACCAGCTCCCTCTCTGTTCAATGTCAGTAGTTTACACCAAATGTCACTCGACAGTCTCTCTCTCTCTCTCACACACACACACACACACACACACACACACACACACACACACACACACACACACACACAGACACACAGACACACACACACACACACAGTGTAACCCATGCAAACATGCTCAGCTCTCTCTCTCCATCCCCATGTCTCTCTACCTTTGTTCACCCTGCGCAGGATTTGGCAGCGACATTTAAACGACACAGCGATCATGGTGAAGCGTCGCCTCGCCTCCCCCCCACCGCCATGCAGCTACACCTCCTCCACCTCCTCCTCTGTGAGCGGAGAGTGATGGACGACCTCCTCAAACCGAAGCCATCACAGAGACGCTTCCTGAGGCTCGGCAGACGAGAGAGAGAGAGAGAGAGAGAGAGAGAGAGAGAGAGAGAGAGAGAGAGAGAGAGAGAGAGAGAGAGAGAGAGAGAGAGCGCTGCAGATGTGAAGCTCCTCCACAAAATGAGGCAGCAGAGGAGGAGGGGGGCAGAGTATGCGCAGATGGTAGGATGAAGAGGAGGGAGGAGGAGGAGGAGGAGGGAGGAGGGTTTCTGTGCAGCTGGATGAAGGAAAGGAATGAAGGACAGTGCAATGAATGGGAAGAAAGGGGGGAGTGTTAGGAATAAATTGGAGGGGGGGGATTAGATACAAAGGAGAGAAGAAGAAGGAGAAGGGAAAGGAATTGTAAAAAGTGGAAAGAGGTAAAATAAAATAAAAATATATAGATAAATGATAGGGGACAAAATAAAGATGGAGGTCTAGTGAGACAAAAAGGAACTACAGAAAGAGAAAGGAAGGAAGGAAAAGAGAAAGGAAGGGAGGTGAGGATGTGAAGGTAGGAAAGGAGGAACCAGCATTCCATAATCTGTTTGTCTGGAAACTACAACATTACCCATAATGCAATGCAAAACATTTCATCTCCCTGTCAGAAGGTAAACCTGATGACGTCATTGTGGCGCCATAGTTGCAGAGACAGTACACAAGTGACTTCTAGGATGTAATATCAAATAGTAAAAAGTACTTTGATGTATTAACAAGTTCAAGAGATTATATCAAGAATCCATACAGTACTAGTAGAAGGGGGGCGTGTCCTAATTCAGCAGGTAGTGAAGTGGTTTGAAATGTGGGTCAGTGTCCCAGCAGGAGATTACTCACTGGATTAATGTATGTGTGTGTGTGTGTGTGTGTGTGTGTGTGTGTGTGTGTGCTAAAGGTATTAACAGACATACTATAACTGCATGAAAATACAGGTCAACATGCTGCGAGTTAAACACATCTGTCTCTATGGGGGAGGGGCACACTGATTATCCCCCCCCCTCACTGTAAAGCAGGTTCAGTTCTGAGGTGACCTCTGTGCTGCCCCCTGCTGGTCTCTCACGTATCAGCTGCTCTGAGTCTCTGTCGCCCCCCCCTGGAGACCACATGTAGCACCGCAGACAGTACTCCACATACTACTGTGAATACTACTACTACTACTACTACACCGAGCAATACAACTTCTATACGTTGTCTACACAACAATCGCTTCTACAAGAACCACTGCAACCAGAACCAGACAAACCCCACGTGGACCCAGAGGAACCAGAACCAGATAAACCCCATTTAGAGGTGTTAACAGGAGATTAATCAATAGTTAATAAAACATGTACTACTGTTACTGTTCACCTACTTCTATGACAACTAGTACTTCCTGTTTATAGTTAAAGTCATCCGGTGTGTACATTAGCTACAATAACACACACACACACACACACACACACACACACACAGCGGATGCTGCTGTTACCGTGGCAACGGGATGATGAATAATTGAGGGGAAGAGAGCGACCCCGCACCGTACAAAGAGGGATTTGGAGAAATGAAAGGGGGTGTTCACACACACACGCACACACACACACACACACACGCACACACACACACACACACACACACACGCACACACACACGCATCACCATCATAGATTCCAGCGTTTGAAAATGATCAAACCCGTCAAACACTGGATGAGGAAGCAAGATGGCGCCCTCGGTACCAGCAGGACCAGCAGAACCAGCAGTTAACCAGTCAGACAAGTACATTCCTGTTCAATGACTTTGTGTCATCAAGGACCTTTACTTCTATCCGTTCTACTTCTTTGTGTTGTTTATTATTGTTGTTGTTGATTCGTATGTTTGCAGAGCACAAACCATGTGTGTCTGTGTGTGACTTACACACATGGCTTTGAGTTGCTGTGACATCTCCTTACATAAGCGCACGCACACACACACACACACACACACGCACACACACACACTGTGTGATGGCGATAATCACACTGTTGCACCTTTAATTGGAGGTTGTCAGGGCTGGTGTGAGATGAGCAGACGGCTCTGTAATCAACCAGGAGGCCTTTGTGTACTCTGTGTACAAGTACACATTCTTTTACTGTGGTTGTGTATTCTCCTCCTCGTCAACAAGCTCCGTGAACACACTGAACACAACAGCGTCGATACTAAACCAGCACCAGAGACCACCAACACCAGGAGCTCATGCTCCTGTTTCGTTGGTTTGGGAAGTTCAGAGAAGAAGAGAAGCGTTTGTTCCAAGTCATTAATCATGGGGGGGGGGGGGGGTTCTTTAGTTGAACATCCCTCAAACATGTTGACTAATCCTAAATAGGTCGTTCTCTCATTATGGGCCAAACAAAAGAAATTTAAATATGGTTGAAAAACGTTTTCTGTCTTACTTATTGTTACCAGCATGAGGAGGAGATTTATCCCCCCCCTGCCCCCCTCCCCCGCCCCCCCCCCTTCTTTAATCTCCATCATGTTGAACACGAGCAGATTTGCAAATGAAGCCCTTATTTAAAGCATTAATTAGCAGCATGTCGACACATGAATACTGAACTCCATGATGCTGCATCCAGTAATGAGCCGGGGGGGGCGAAGGAGAAGCTGAGGGGGGGGGGGGGGGGGGCAGGCCTCCATCACAGGAACATTTGGGGGGTTTGTAGGAACTCGCATTGATTGTTCAGCATCAAACTTCGTTTGTAGCGTAGCACACAGCTGCTAACTTTTGTCTGGGGGGGGGGGGGGCGTACAGCAGCAGGGTCACATGACCACAGCCTGTCGGTAGCCGTAGCGACGCCGGTTGTCGGTTTGATGTCGTTGTTGTTTGTATACCAGTGAAGTCCGACAGACAAACAACTTGTTACCAAAAAGGACTTTTCTTTTAGGCTTTACTTCTTTTTACGATGTGTTTTATAGAAATATTACTGAGAGCATAAAAACAATAACACTCATGTTGTGACACAACTCAACTCAGGGTTCACTTGCATTGTGGGAAAAAAGAGAATTTATGTGCCGCCGTTTATTTGTTTTCCTTAATGTGTAAAAGCAAAAGCAGGTTAAACAAAGCCTGTGTGTGTGTGTGTGTGTGTGTGTGTGTGTGTGTGTGTGTGTGTGTGTGTGTGTGTGTGTGTGTCTCTCCGTGTTAACCACCCAACCAACCTTAAAATGCCTTCATACAGAATCACACGCTGTGGTGAACAATCTCTCACACACACACACGCACACACACACACACACAGACACACACACAGCTTCAGAAAATGTCTCTAGGCGGCTCTGCTACACACAAACAGAGGAATAGTGTGATAATCTCAGTTATTAACACACACACACAAATATATATGTATGAAAAAGGATATAATGATATATGATGTAATCATTTCAGATTTGGGGTCACCTGATCAGTGAGACAAACTGTCATCCACAGCGGTGGCCAACGAGGCTCATGGGTAATGTAGTATCTGATGTCCGGGATGTAAAAGCCTTCCTCTAGAAGTCGAAGTATGACTTGGTTGTCTCCACGTTGGTGGAGGCGGGTTTGAAACAAAGGGTCAGATGATTACATTTAGTGGAAAGTAAACAAACAAACAAACGTGTTGTTTGTACAGTTGCTATTTTATGAAATACAAAGTTATCGATGTGAAACCATCAAGTTGTGTTGCTCCTGGTCCTTTCACCTCCATTCAGACCTTCTGTATTTAACAGTTGGCCGTTTTATTTTGAAAATGCCTGAAAACCTTCAGGTTGGAAACTTTGTGCGTCTCCTGCCCGCCGCTCACACCAGAAGAGAACCGGGACCGACGCACCTGGACCACAACGAGCTCGGCACACAGCTGCTCTGTGTGTGTGTGTGTGTGTGTGTAGGTGTGTGTGTGTCCCCGCATGGCGCACATTCCTCTCCAGAGGCAACACTTCCTACCTTGTTATTACCCACAAACCACCTGGCCGTCACCTGGATACCAGAGTGTGTGTGTGCGTGTAACGGAGCAGCTGACCCTCATCCTTAACACACACACACACACACACACACACACACTGATGAGGTCTCCCCCAGCAGCGTGAGACAAAGCCCCCCCTGCCTGTCCGTGGCACTCACTCAGTAGGTGGGTGTTGTACTTGCTGCTGTAGTAGTAAACGTCTTCGTAGCCTTCCTGGTAGTCGTCATCCGCCCGGTACCTCCTCCCTCGCCTCCTCCTGCTCAGCAGGCGCAACAGGGCCAGGAACCGCTCCATCACCCCCACCAGTACCGGGTCTTAGGTGGGCCGACCCGGGCCAGGCTAGGCTAAGAGCTCGCGGCAAAAACCAGCCGGCGAGCTAACGGAAAGCGTTATTCCACACGGAGGGATCAGGTTTCCTCCTCGCTGCTCTACACAAACACACCTCTGTGTGTCTCACACACACACACACACACACACGTCACACACTCACATGCTCTTTGTATTCTCTGCTCTATCTGCAGCTCTCCTCCTCTGCTCCCTGCTTCTTTGGGCTGTTGGTGCATCTATTCGGGCTCGTCCAATCACAGAGCTCGCAGCTTTCACACACACACACACGCCACTCCTTCACCTCAGCACTCCATGGGTGTGTGTGCGCACACTGTTAACGTGCACTTGAGTCAGCAGGGAGACGGGGCGAGCTTCCTGCCTTCATTGACTCCTTGCTTCCTTTGTTGCACCCTTCCTTCCTTTGTCAAAATGCTTCCTTCATTCCTTCCTCCCTCTATCCCTTTTTAATGTGTGTTTCCTTTCCTATCTTCCTCTTTGCTCACACACACACTTCATTTCAGTGAGGGGGAGGGGAGAGCTCTTCAGGCGCGTGTGTGCGTGTGTGTGTGTGTGTGTGTGTGTGTGTGTGTGTGTGTGTGTGTGTGTGTGTGTGTGTGTGTGTGTAAATTCCAGAGAGCGGTCTCTATCGACACTGAGGGAGAGGAAGCCAGACTAGGTGAGGGATGAAGAAGAAGACAAAGACAGGAGGATGAAAGTGGGAAGGAGACAAGGACAGATGAATAAGTACTAGGAGGCTATGAAAATAGTCATTGAATTTATGTTTTTGCTACCAAAGAAATGTGTTTTAATTTACTTTAATTGGACAGATAATCATTTCCATCAGTGAAAGCTGAACTATTATTAATGACAGGTATCACCAGGTATTCAGGGTCAAGAGCAAATGGAATCATCTTTGAGACCCAGACAGCAGAAATCCAGAATAAAGTTCAGAGTAGACAAACGGAACAAAAGGTGGTTGTTCCTCTTCATTAAGAGTCTCTAGATGAACACACTCCATGACGGACGTGAACTGATGGAGGGAAGGAGAACATTTAATCACAGATGTGAAAGGACTGTTGGGCTTAAGCCTTTAATATTTACACAAGAATAAATCTATTATTTACAGAGAGCTAGAGGTTTTATTCCACTTCCTGTTCCCTTGTCTCAAAGTCACTGTTGTTCTAACGAGAGAGATACAGCCATGTAGTCATGTGACCGTGGTGGAGGTCCTTCACAGTCTAACGTGTACTCTGTAGTCTATCTACAGGGGACCTGGTTGGTTGGTCTGAATGAGATCATCATCATCATCATCATCATCCTCCTCCAGCCTCTCTAATCCGTGCAGGCCGCTCACAGAGGCTCCACGCGGGGCCCGTTGGCCGAGGAGATAAGAACCGACTGTGATGTGAACACGAGAAGGAGAACCACAGGGGGCCAAGAGGCGGCTCACCCCGACGTTTAGACCCAAATGGAATCAAAGACTCCAACAGAATCGGCTGCCAAGCTTGGATCAGCCAGGAGAAGTGTTTTCACCCTGTTTGATGCAGATTAAACAGCCGAGCTGCACCGACCTCACATTTAAGCCTCTGAGGGGTCTCTCCTCTCCATCCAGAGCCTTCCGTGTACACAAATATTTACATATTTACCTTTCAATTAGTTAAGCAAAGATGATAAAATAGAAGAATAACTACTTTAACTACAATCTGAAGAATCCAAAAGACTTATTTTTTTCCTTAAACAAATATCTAAGCAACAATAATCAGAAAGACTTTTATTCTACTCTGTGACGTTTGTAAAGTGTGTGACGGTGAGATCTCACCTTCTATTTCTGAACATTCACAACACTTGATCTGCACCTCGGCACCACGAACAGTGCAAGAGAAGATCAACACAGGAACCATCACAGAGTCCCTCATCAGTGAGTTCATGTGGTTAAAGTCCCACAAAGAGACTGATGAATGTCACCATTATCAGTGTAAGGTCGTTAAAGTATTCTACTATTATATGTTCTATTGACAGCTTATTTACTGTGTGTGTGTGTTGGCATTTTTCCGTCAGCATTTCTGAGACAGCAAGGCATCATGGGATACGAGAAAGGGTCAAAGTTCAATCCACATACATCAAACATGACAGTCACTGTACACCCGGCAGACCAACTGTCACTCAGCGTGTCAGCTTCTGAGGTCAGAGGTCACAGGGTGTTTGTGTGTTTCCTGTCTGTTCATGGGCATGTGTGTGTGTGTGTGTGTGTGTGACCAACACAATAGCAGCTGCTCATCAAATACTCTCTCAGCCAATCAGGTCACAGCTCCCACGGCTCTGACACGTCTGAGCCAATCACTGTCAGCGCTGATCAACGACAGCTCAGCGGAGCTTCAACTTTAGGGAACCCGCCAGGGCGCTGTAGAGCGCGGTAACCACGGTAACCACGGTAACGATAACATCACAACTAGATCACCGTATTGTGTCAGATTCAATGTCTCGATTGGATGTTTTAGAGAATCAGCCTCAGAGGATCAGAGGACTTCGATTTGGTGAAAAGGCTGGTGGACAAAATAATGAAGACGCCTCATGTCTCTCTCGGGGAGTATTTTTAGTTTGTTCCTGAAATAAAACACACTCACAGAGCATTCAGGACGTGTGAAGACTCCTCAGAAGATGCAGATACATCATCAGACATTTAGTCATGGCTCCGCCCCCCTTTACCTGTGAGACGTCCTCGAGGGCTTCAAAGACCCACGAAGCTTCACACTGACGGTCGGGCAGAGTGTGTGTGTGTGTGTGTGTGTTTGCTGCTAAAAATGACAACCGTAAGCTGATTTGCATATGGCTCGGAGGCTCTGCACTTCGATTGGACGCCTAGTTGGTATGTACGCGTGGAGCGTGGAGAATCAGATTATACACACACACACACACACACACACACACACACACACACACACTATCCTCTCACTCCCCCTGCTTGTTGCTCAACAGAACTGCAGCCTTCAAAGACATCAGCACTCAGAAGGGAAAAAACACACATTTTAGACGCTTTAGAGGTGCAAGTGATGCTGCTGACTACCCATGATTCATTGGGGCAGGCGGACAGACAGAGGGACAGACTGTGATTGATGAATCCTGAGGGACAGTGAGACACACAAAGAGACCTAGAAACAAACTGAACAAAAGAGAGAGAGAGAAGTGAACGTATGGTCCTAATGGAGTGCTGAGTGGCTGACCTTGATTCCTAATGGACACACACACACACACACACACACACACACACACACACACACACACACACACACACACACACACACACACACACACACACACACACACACACACACACACACACACACACACACACACACACACACACACACACACACACACACACACACACACGAAGACGAGCCCCGGAGAGACGGGACAAGAATCTGGATTAAAGACACAACGCCTGCAGGAGTCCAACACAACACACAATTCAACACAATACAAACACTCAGAAACACTGATCAATAATACAGAACTCACTTCAGAAAACGTACAGACATTTTTAGTGATCATTTTAATGTAGGGTAAAATGATCACAATAATTTCTAATAATAATAATCATTCTTCAAAGATATTCATATCTTATTTAAGCAACAACAAGGTAAAAGATGATTTCGTTGAAGCATAAAGCGTTAAAAATGAACAACTGATGAATCAATTAACCGAGAATTAAACAAAAATGTCTTTAATCAAAGTTATATCTATTTTTTTCTTAGAAAAGCAATTTGTGATCAAACATTTAACTAAAATTCTCAAGAACATCTCTACGCGCTGCAGAAAAACCTTGAGAGTAAAAAGTAGAGAGAAGTGCTGCAGTGAGTCAGTGTGAACCCTGAGAACATGGAGGAAGGAACTGGGTTCTAATCCCAAAGCCTCGCTCACATGGATTAAATAATCAGCTGCTCTTCGTCCACCGGCAGCTCAAACATTTAAACATTTAAACATTGCTTAACGCCGGATTATTCTGCAATTAATTTATTCTGCTCAATAAAAAAAGCCCCGCTGGGTGGACCTGGAGGTTCTGTGCTCTGTGCTGGTTAGCGGCTAAAGACGATGTTCTCAGGTGAGGTTCAGGTGAGGTTAGTGTGATGTTCAATAGAAGATCTTAACCAGAGCGATGAGTTAGTCGTGGGCTGGGATTACCGTCACAGACGACCATCGTCATTGTTTGCAGAGATTATTCAATTCTGGCCTTCACAATAAGATGTCCTGGCCCAACTAGCACAATAAAAGCTCGTCACACCAGCGTTGCCGGACTTGTTCTCACTGCTTGCATTCGTTACTAATGAGAGATTTAGGGAAGCGTTATGTTTGTCTTCCACAGATATCGACTCCAGTGACACCACTTGAGGATGCGTGAGCTTCCTTTAAGGCCTCGTGCAACATCGATAAACAAATGCAGCGGCTGGGAGGCACGTGTTCAGCTCGGCTGCTTTTAAATATAAAAATAATATGATCATTTAGGCCCTTCGGCCTTAAGGGGACCAACGTGTGTGAGCTTTTGAAGGACAGTATCACAGAAACTTGGAAGTATTTTTTTCTCTCCACAGGTTTTAGTATCAAACCAACTGCTGACAGAGACACTGTGTGTGTGTGTGTGTGTGTCATTGTGTGTGTAACTGTTTCCTGGTAGTGTGACCATGCCGGGCTTATCCAAGTAGAAAATGAGTGTAAGTGTGTGATGCCAACAGCTTGGCGGTCCACCTGGACGCCACCCAAGGCTTTGTGTGTGTTGGTATGTAAATGTGTGTGTAAGTGTGTGTGTGTGGATGTCGGACAGTAATCAGGAGTCTATTTCCTGCTGAGAGATTGGAGGTAAATTTGGTTTCTTTTTTAATAATCTGGCTCCTGTCTTTTTAGGGTTACGTGTTTGAAGGATCGAGATTAAACCGACAGATTGAGGATCAGAAAAAAGAAGTTTAGGATAAGGTAAATATACTTTAAGGGTAAATGTACTTTAAGGGTAAAGGTACTTTAAGGACCGGGGTAAGGTACTAGGGGGGGGGGGGTAGTATAATGGCAGGAGAAACAGTGGGAAAATGTATGTGTGGAAACACACACACGGTCAGCAGTTTGTTTGAGCGAGAGAGGGACGATGTGAGGCAATACACACACACTCCCTTAAGACACAGTAACACACAGCATCACGAACACACACCCTGAAAGCCACACACACACACAGGTTTGCTCCAGTAATCCTGAGGACAAAGATGAGCTGAGTTCTGACATCAGCACCTCTTAAAGGACAGTGTGTGTGTGGGGGGGTGTGTGTGTGTGTGTGTGTGTGTGTGAGAGAGGCTTTCAGGGTGTGTGTTCGTGACGCTGTGTGTTACTCTGTGTCTTAAGGGAGTTTGTGTGTGCGAGTCTCAGCGGTGTCTCAGTATGTAAGTGTGTGTGTGTGTGTGTGTGTGACTGAGTGTGTGTGTGTGTGTGTGTGTGTGTGTGCCTCAGCTTGTGAACGTGTATTTCACAGTGTGTGTGTGTGTGTGTGTGTGTGTGTGTGCCTCAGCTTGTGAACGTGTATTTCACAGTGTGTGTGTGTGTGTGTGTGTGTGTGTGTGTGTGTGTGTGACTGTGTGTCTCAGCTTGTCAGCGTGTGTGTGTGTAAGTGTGTCTTTAAGCCATTTTCTCTGCTTCCAAGTCAAAAAGCTTAAAACGGTGCGATGATGTCATCCTGTGACACCCACTAACAGACACACACACACACACACTCCAGCTTGCTCATGTGCGTCACCGTTTAAGACTGAATTGGGTTGTATTCGATGATTTCTTATATTAAATAGGACTCTGCAGGCAGGGGGCACTTTATTGGGTGCAGCTGCACAACCTAAAGCGCCTGGCACTTTGAACCTCTAATGAACTGTTTCTACCTGAGTACCTGAAAGCAGCAGCTGATCGTGTTCCTCTCTGTTATTGAGGCTGTAAACGTCGTCTTGTTCACAAGAAGAAGAAAGTAAAAGAAAAGTAAAGCTATGACTGTATTAACGAGGCTGGAATGACGTATTATCAAAGAGAAACCAAAGGATTGTCTCATAGAGAACAAAGCTACTAAACACCTGAGCATCTGCAAGTGATGACAACGGATACTGTCATCGCCTCAGTTGGTTCTACTGCGTCACGCCAAATGATGCCGCCGCAAGGCATTGTGGGGCAGAATGACCTTCTTTTCTTTGGTGAAGGAACGTTTACTGCTGGAGGAGCTGCTAAAGGAAGCCTTCAGGCTGCTTTTCTCAGCAGAGGCATCTGACATCTTGAAGGACACTGAGGACCACTGGACCCCGGGTCTCCAGAGCCTGGAGCCACACAGGTGCTGGTCCCTTCTGGACCCGCTAGGTGACGAATCCGGGTCACGAACCTGTGAAATCTGTTTGAGGTTCTCAGTTTATTGCTCACGAGATGAGACATCTTATTTATTAACATGTATTATGAAATACAACTTGGATGAATAATGAAATAATGCTTTTACATCTACAGAGAAAAAATCTTCCTCTCCCAGGAGCAGTTATTAGTTTCTATAAATGTATCAATCAAACTATGTTAAGTGCTGAAAAACTCATTTGAAGAAGAAGCGATGAAATGCTACAAATGTAATAAAAACAATTGAAAGAAAACGACTGAAGAAAATATATAATTTAAGATGTAAGTAAATCAGTTGTATTTTGTGTTAATAACCAGCAAAGTAGCTTAAGATGTTAAATCATTAAAAGAGTGTCTTTTAAATCTTGTAGAAGAATACAGCCGCAGACTTAACCCTCTTGAGTAAAGGTACTTGGGGAGTACCTGTAGGAGAACCCACAGAAATACTGTTAGTAATAGTACGCGTCTCTCGTGTACATCTATTATTTACCTCACATCTATTTTTTCCTCCTCTCCTTCTGGATCGTCTCCTTGAACATCTGTTCGTCTGGTTTCCACCTCCTCGAACATCTAACGCTCTAACACATTGTTCTATTTACTCATTTTTTGTCAGTGAGAAACGTGGATCTGGAAGGATTACATCATCGTCTCTGTGGGAGCTCTACAGACGGGTTTACAGCTCGGAGGGTTTTCATCACTACGTTCAACATCCTCCCACTTATAAGGAGAACAGGAAGTGGACCCTGAGGCGCAGCAGGTCCCTCAATAAGCACCAAGTGCTGTCAACATTTAGGATTATTTATGCTCTTTAATCAACCAAAGAAAGATGTTTGTTTGCAGGTTTTAAGAGGGCGAGATGTTTTTTTGTGTTTTGTACATAATATCAGGGTGGGGGGGGGGGGGGGTTGGCTTCAAGCCGTTTAAACAAGAGCTAAAAATGGGTTTTGTGAATCCGACACCTGGTGTGGGAGGAGGATAAAACCCCAGCAGGTGTAGTTTAAGTGAGCGGTGACTCGTCTGTGGCTTTTTTTTAATCTATAAACCTGACATTTATTTGGTTAATATATAGAGCGTACAATAATACAATCCTAAATCAGAAAGTTAATTTATTTATGATAAAACATCTTAATGGAATTTAATCATCGAAGCAGAAGACGTGGTGGAAGAACTCAAATATTTTTATTTGAAATTACTGAAATAAAAGCAGTAAGAGAACTTAGATGTTGCAGCTGGTAAAGATAGAGCTAATTTTTTATTAATGACATGGATTGTTCAATAAAAAAAACATAAATTAGATGAGTTGATTATATTGCGTCTTTAATTATTTTATTTCAATAGTAAAAAGAATGAGTTGTAGCACAGGACAACGGTTAAAATGTAGTGCACTACAATAAAACAATTAAAAATCAATCTAATAAAGTACTTAACGAATATTTGTATTTATTAAATGTCCTCATATCCCTCCATAGATATTTAATCACACACCGCGTTATCTCATGTTAACGATTAGAGAGAACGCCTCACGGGAAGCTCTTCATCACACCATGACCAAACACTTCATCACACCATGACCAAACATTTCACCACACCTGACCCTGCAGCGTCACACACACCGGAGGGTCACGCATTTCACCGTAACACCGGTAGACACCGCAGCCCGGTGACGGTCGTCGTTAAAACACACACACACACGCGCACACACACACACACATACACATACACACACACACGGACACGGTTGACCAACACCGACCGTTGACCGGTTTGACCGTCGGTTAGCCTCGTTAGCAGCCCGCTTGCTAACTTGGTTCCCGGTAACCGGGGACCGTGCGCCTGACGAGGAGCACGTTAGGAGCCGGTAGCGTGAAACCACCGTAACGTCACAGTAACCTCACCCGTTGCGTCAGATTAACACGAGACAACGCACGCACGCACGCACACGCATTCGCACGGTATCAGTTACCAACTTTCACTGATTTCAAGGCAGTCCACGGTGTGCGCGCGACACTCTGCACACCGGCAATAATTAACTTAGTACACGCGCTCACACACACACGCGCGCGCACACGCGCGCGCACATGGACAGGTGTGTACTGAAATACACACTCGCCGGTCTGTGTGAGGTTCGGTCGAGTCTTACCCCCCTCCTGGTCCGGTTGGAGACAGGCCGGGATGTTTTTCTTCCAGCCGGGCATGATGCACCTCAGGGTGGATAGGGAGTCCAGGGCGGCCCGCTAGCAGACGCGCACCAGCAGCGGGAGCAGCCGAGACGGCAACATGGCTAGTTAGCTTTAGCTTCCGCTGCTGCACCACACAGGGATCCAGCTCCCCCCGCACTGAGCCACTCTCACGGGCACGCAAGCCCCCTCTCCCCCCCCTCTCTCCCTCTCTCTCTCTCCCTCTCTTTGTCTATGGCTCTCTACCCCTCCCCCTCTGTATCTCTACCCCTGGAGCCTCGTCGTGGTCTGTGGCAGAGAGAGAGCACCGTGCAGGTACCGGTCCAGCCTTTAGAACCAGAACCCCGCGGGCTGCTGTTTCCAGCAGTTTTGGCGGGTAAATTACATGCTAATTACTTGGATTTCTCAATGAAAAAATGGCATATTCGACCCTTTCAAAGTGTTTATGCCACAACTCTATTTACAGAATCCTCAAACATGCTCAAACTGTCTGGGTGGATATAAATATTATAATGTCAAATATTATATCTGTTTAAAGCAGAGATTGTGGTCTGAACCGAAAACGTCCCGCTCAAGTGATTTTTTTCAGGTCTGTAGGTATCGATGGTGATTTGAAATATTTACCTACAAAT
Source organism: Pungitius pungitius (assembly GCF_949316345.1). NCBI lineage: Eukaryota > Metazoa > Chordata > Actinopteri > Perciformes > Gasterosteidae > Pungitius > Pungitius pungitius. The sequence continues at coordinate 1,053,963 of NC_084901.1, forward strand.
CAACTGTGTAAGTGTGTAAAACACACTGAAGTATTTAGGTAGTATTTAGCTAGTATTGTGACATGAGTGAAATATTAGCTTTCTCTTGTGCTGTCAGAGGAGAAAATGCTACAGCTAGCCAGCAGCTAGTTAGCTTAGCATTGAGCGAGGGGGAGAAGTCCAGTGTTTACATAAATCTCAAAATCATTAAGCACTTTTGCTTCAACTGTTTGCTTTTGGTGATTATGTCTCAAATATTATGTTAATGTTGCTCATTGAACACATTTGGAAGTAAAGGAAGTCCCTGCTAAACAAACATCACATTAAGATAATGTATTAAAAAACTATTAAATTATATAATCAAACCTGCATGTCTCTGCTTAGACCTCCAGACCACGACAAGAAGTATGTAAAAATGTAAATAGTATTATGAATAAACTTGTGCTGCTGTATTAAAGTACAGCAGAGGTGTTGACCTGGAGACCACACACACACACACACACACACACACACACACACACACACACACACACACACACACACACACACACACACACACACACACACACACACACACACACACACTGAAGTGGGGTTCCTGTCCTGACTTGCCTTTAAAGGAATTCACCCCCCCTCCTCATAACTCCACCCGGCTGTGGACTAAAGGGGAATTCTGCCATTTTCCAGCCTTTATTTGCTCCAGTTATGAAGGACAACAACGCTGCAGAAGAGTCACTAACATTTCTTCTGTCTCCAGGGCGGCTGCGACCTTTGACCCTTTTGCCTTCTGATCATGGAAGAGCTTTGTTGTTATAAAGTACAGAAACAATCTTTTACATGTACAGGAAAACCTTCAAATCCAATGTCTGTGTTCTTTACTTCATAAAACCTTCACACATTACATGTCTTCAACTTCATAGTAAACATTATTGTGTAAAAAGAAACATGACGTCTCATCTTAGTACAATATTAACCTCTGAGTTGTGAATATATAAATATCTATTAATCATATTTAAATGATGCATTCATATACATATATTTATATCTTATGTAAAATATAATATTCTATATATGAAATATAGACAAATATATGGATATGACACACATGTATTTACATACACAATTATTATAATTGTATATTATTCTTTATTATTATTATATAATTGTCCTGCAGAAGGTAAATGAATACATGTTTAACTGGACAAACAAACTGGGTTGTGTTCATGTTTTGACAGGTTCTGGTAAACAAACAAACAAAGTGGATCCACACCAGCAGGTTTCATTCATTGTGTGACAGCGACATTGATTAACTGACAGCCATCGCTGTTCCCCGCGGAGCGGAGGACGAAGAGGAGGAAGAGGAGGCACTGAAGTGGAAGGACGAGTCTCTGCAGGCAGGAGACACAAAGCACAGCGACTGACCTCCTTACGGAGGACTGTGGTTCTGTCAAAGGAATCCTCTGCTGAGGTTTTATTGTTCCACGACGTCGTCGGAGTGATTTAAGACCAACTTACTTCACACAAGACTTAATCAAATGTTCTGTTCATGTTGTTCATTGAAATAACCTGAAAACCAGACCCAGATCCTGCAGAGACCGGTCCACCGTGGACAGACCCAGATCCTGCAGAGACCGGTCCACCGTGGACAGACCCAGAGAAAGGTTCTCTAAAGAGACCCTTTGAAGAGACACCACCACTCATCTACCTTCATCTTCATCGTTATTCTCATCCTCCCACCACAGGTTTGTCATCGTCAGCTCACATCTTCAGATCTTTCTTCCTCACACCTTCGTCATCCTCCTCGTCCTCCTCTTCCTCCTCCTGATCCCAATCATAACCATGTCCTCGGAGACATCTGAAGAAGACTGCGTGTGTGTGTTTGTGCTGCAGCTGGAGGCTCATTTCAAAGATTACTGTCAAATGCTTTCAATGCATTAAAGCACACACACACACACACACACACACACACACACACACACAGACGCACACCAGAACCCCAGCATGCATATGTCAGCGGCTGCATTATGTGTCAACAGAGGCAGAGAGACGGAGCCTGGGGGTTTGTAAACATCCCACTCAACTGATCTGTGACTCATCTTACACACACACACACTTACACACTCGCACACATACACACACACACACACACTGAATGTATTCAAGCAGCGTGAATATCAAAATTCTCTGCATGTATGAAATGACTGTGTGTGCGTATGTGTGTGCATGTGTGTCTGAGTGTGTGCATGTGTGTGTGTGAGTGTGCATGTGTGAGTGTGTGCATGTGTGTGTGATTCAGTAAGCAGCAGAGGAGGATGTGCTCAGCGGCTACACACAGACAGACACACACAGATGTATGCAGTTGCATTCGATAATTCATCTGGTAAACAGGAAGTAGTTCTCTCAGGTTCTGTGAGGAAGCGTGTTGGCTGAGGAGGAGGTGATCGAATCAAACCAACCCAAAATCTCAAGGGTGACGGAGCCTTTGGTCTTTGATGAAAGTATTACAATAAATACTTTAAAGTATTTCGACTTGGGAGCCTGTGGAAAAAATACTGTATTATATATTTTTTCCATTAAAGACATATTTCAAGAAAAAAATATTATTGTTTATATGCATATTTGCAACAAGGAGATAACAAGTGTAATATATATGTGATGAATGCTCAAATATACATTTTAAATCACCCTGAAATGAAACCTAACGATTAAGTAAAAGTACGGTTACTTCAATGTTTTACTCAAGTGAAACTATACATTTATTTAATGATATAATATATTGTAATATATCTGTTACAGGATAGATTCCCACTGCAGTGAGAATACTTTTACAGGTTGATGATGATACTTGTATCCATCTGTGTATTAATATACCCGAATGTCTCCTTCACTTGTGAGAAGCTTCGTCTGATCTTCAAACCACATTCATGGACGACGTAAAGCAATCTCTTCATATAACAGTAATAAAAGAGGAAATAAACTCCTGTTTTAAAAAAAAAGTTGATTAAGAAGGATGTCACACTGTGTTATTGAAGTTTTTTCATAAGCGACTCAGCTGCTCGTTATAATTCTAGTAACAGTTTTATCTCTATAATTCCCCAAAATTGTAAATACATCCATCTCATTTGTGAAGCTGTGAATCTTTTGTGCCAAAAACATATAATTTCATTAAAGAGGCAGTTTGTATTTCAATCATTTACTTCACTTACTTACTTCTGTATCAAATGTTCTTACTTAGCAACATATTATTAATATATATATATATATATATATATATATTTTTAATTTGGTTATTCGTTCAATAATTGACTTTATTTTATAGTAGGATTTATTTTCTGTATTATTTAATGTCTTATTGTCACAAAGAAAAACAGCCTAAACTTTGACCTCCGACCCCACAGCGTCCCTGCTGCTAACCCCGCCCCTCTGCAGCGAGAGAACGGGAGCCCCATTCAAACAAACCAAACTCCGCGCCCCGGGATGCGACAGTTGCTGTAGTACGAGAGAAAGGCGGCAGCAGCAACAGCAGAAGAAACCACAAACACACACTTTACCTGAAGAATCGGACCACCGGGACCCGTCAGACACACGCACAGAGACGTAGACGGACACACACACACACACTGAGCGCTAGGAGCAGGCTAACAGCTAACAGCAACCGACATGGCGAGCGCCTCGTACCACATCTCCAACCTGCTGGAGAAGATGACTTCCAGCGACAAGGACTTCAGGTAACAATGGAAAACCCGGGAAAACGAAACCACCGGCCGGCTGCCGCTGCGAGCCCGAGCGGTGCTTCATCTTCCTCCTCCATGCTAGAGTCAGTCAGGCCTACGGTGCTGTCATGCTAACTGCTAGCCTGCCACCTGTCTGATCGTCGTCACGTCGCTAGCTGGTTGGCTAGCTGGCTAGTTGGCTAGTTGGCTAGTTAGCCAGCGGTATGCGTTAGCGTTCGATAGAAAAGCGGTTCAATCCCCACAGCGTTAAATGGCTGGTTAGCTCGCTGGTTAGCTGCACGTCATGCTAAACTGACAGCTGAGCTGCAGGTAAATAGCACCAGTTAGCAGTTAGCTTGCCTGTTTGACTGTAAGCTAACTAACTTTAAAAATGTTTTATATGTAGTATTTTATTGAAGACATTCCCTGTATTGTTATTGTATTGCGTACTACTAACATTAAAAACACATTATGATATTGTTAATTATTTACCATCTTTATTTGTTGTTAGGCTAGCTTACTAACTTCTGTCATGCTGCAAGCTAGCGTGATGTAGGCTAATCGTGTTGTGTCTGTGTCGGTATTCTCAGCGGTGCCTATTGGCGCTGTGGATTCAAACGAGATGTTAGCATCGCGGCTACCTGCTGCTGGTGGTGTACAGGGTCTGCTAACATGATGCCCCTGTGGGTGTATTAGCTGTGTGTGTGTGTGTGTGTGTGTGTGTGTGTGTTAGCATCGCTTGCTCAGGTGATGTCAACATGTAAACAGACTGGATCTGCAGTGGTGGAGGTAGTGGTCTGAAGTATTCCGATTATAACATCTGGAGCTGTCAAATGTCATCAAAACAGAAGAGCATAATATGACCCAGGGACGTATTGATTAATGCACTGACTACTGTAGCTGTATAAACTCTAATGGCCGGAATTGTGTTAATAAGAAGTAAATAATGAAGTAAAACAAACGTAAGTAGAACGGAATGGAAGTCAAATTATAAACGAGAATCGAGAAGGGTTTTATGTAAACAGTGTTGAGTGTTTGCTGCTTTTCTTTGTCTTTGTTGGTAGTGAATTAAAAACTTGTATATTGATTGTAACTGTTGGAGAGTTTGAGGAACTTGGTATAAACATATTCACTTTCGACAGTTTATTGATCAAAATATGAACAATAATTAAGAATTCATGAACTAATTTACTAAGTTTATTGATCATGCCAATTTTATAATTATATTATTATTATATATTAGTTTATCAACATTGTACCATTAAATTATTCATTTTCACTAGATTCAATTTTATCCATTTCTTAAATTTGATTTGGGAACCCAGAGAACTCAGGATCAATATTTTACTGTGTTTGTTTTTGGATTATGACAAAAACTATTTATTCATATTTAATGAATTGAGAAACAATTCAAACTTCCCCACGGTGTCCCATGACGGAAGAATCCTGCTGTGTTGGTGTCTTATTATTGAGCCGTAAATATTGGTTCAATCTGCAATTTGAGCAGCTGATGTTTCAACAGCGTTAACTTTAGAACGGCAGCTCGTTGCTTTTATTGTGAAAGTCTCCACATTGAAAAGCTGTTCCTGTTCCAATCTGAACTAGTTTAACATGTAGATGTTTAACATGTACAACTAAATAACATCTTGTTAGTAAAGAGCATCAAATTGCAATGAAAGCAGGTCATTTATTCCCTTAAACAAGCTCGTCCTCCTCCGCACAGCGAACCTGTGAACCCGTCGGACTTGTCGGCGTTTATCGAGTCCTGATCCGAGATCTGTAGCGACAATCGCACGGCGCCTTTAGGCGATGAATTCTCACCCACCGAGGGTACAAACATCACACATCATCATGTGTGTCTGCGCCGGACTCTCTCTGGGGAAGTCCTCCATCTCCATGGAAACGGACCAATCAGAATTAAAAGTAGAGTCAAACAAAATAACAACCATCAAAATACATGTTCTGTGATTTCGATATTCAAGCATTCACATATTTGCAGCCTCTCCTCTGCGTGTTCATTCAGTCTGATTTCTGGTCACGTGACTGTTGGTCTCAGATGAGTCCATGATGTTGTCATGGTTCCACTGAGGAGCTCACAATTGTTTTTAACCGACTGGTCAAAAGAAAGTGGTTTATTTGTGGAGAGATTTTAAATGAGACCAGTGGAATAAAATGAACTGGTGCCAAGAGGTCGACTGTTTGTCTTTTATATTCTGACCCGGTTGAGTTGACGAGCTCGTTACTCGTTTGTGTCCCTCTGCAGGTTCATGGCCACTAACGACCTGATGACGGAGCTGCAGAAAGATTCCATCAAACTGGACGACGACAGTGAGAGGAAGGTCCGTCTGCTCCGTTTCACTCGTCCGGTTTCCCCCCGGATCAAAGGCGGTATTGATCGATTGATGTGTTGATTGACAGGTGGTGAGGATGATCCTCAAACTGCTGGAAGACAAGAACGGAGAAGTTCAGAATCTGGCTGTCAAATGGTTAGAAACCGTTTTTTGTAACTTACTCACAGTGAGTTGGCCGTGTGTTGTGTTTTAATCGGTGGGTGCGTTTGATTTGCTCAGCCTGGGGCCCCTGGTCAGTAAGGTGAAGGAGTACCAAGTGGAGACGATCGTGGACACTTTGTGCACCAACATGCTGTCGGACAAAGAGCAGCTGAGAGACATTTCCTCCATCGGCCTGAAGACCGTGATCGGAGAGTTACCGCCTGCTTCTAGTGGTACAAATACACAAATACTACTGCTCCTTTAAGGAAAACACCGCCTGCTTCTAGTGGTACAAATACACAAATACTACTGCTCCTTTAAGGAAAACACCGCCTGCTTCTAGTGGTACAAATACACAAATACTACTGCTCCTTTAAGGAAAACACCGCCTGCTTCTAGTGGTACAAATACACAAATACTACTGCTCCTTTAAGGAAAACACCGCCTGCTTCTAGTGGTACAAATACACAAATACTACTGCTCCTTTAAGGAAAACACCGCCTGCTTCTAGTGGTACAAATACACAAATACTACTGCTCCTTTAAGGAAAACACCGCCTGCTTCTAGTGGTACAAATACACAAATACTACTGCTCCTTTAAGGAAAACACCGCCTGCTTCTAGTGGTACAAATACACAAATACTACTGCTCCTTTAAGGAAAACACCGCCTGCTTCTACTGGTTAAGTAGTGTATTCTTTGTTGTATCGATGTTGGATATATGAAGTTTTCCATTGATGACCATAATAATCAGATATTACTTACCACAGTATTACTGTTAGTTGTACTTTAAAGTACTACTACAACACCCACCACTGAGAAGCAGTAGTAGAAGTACTCTGTGTGTCTTAGGCTCCGCCCTCGCTGCCAGCGTCTGTAAGAAGATAACCGGGCGCCTGACGAGCGCCATCGCCAAGCAGGAGGACGTGTCGGTCCAGCTGGAGGCGCTCGACATCATGGCCGACATGCTCTGCAGGTACACTTCCATTGGATGCTGGGAATTACCCACAAGTCATTGCAATGTGGTGCCTAAACAATACGCTCCAAGAAGCCGGGTTGATCCGCCTCTCTCTCTGCAGGCAGGGGGGGCTGCTGGTGAACTTCCATCCCTCCATCCTCAGCTGTCTGCTGCCTCAGCTCACCTCCCCCAGACTGGCCGTCAGAAAGGTACCCCCCCCCCCCCCCCCCCCCCCCACAAGTAGATGTGTGTTCTTTACAACATGGCGCTCCTGGGGTCTAACATCATGTGACTGTTTCCAGAGGACCATCATGGCTCTGGGCCACCTGGTCATGTCCTGTGGGAACCTGGTCTTCATCGACCTCATCGAGCACCTTCTGGCGGAGCTCGGCCGCAACGACAACATGTCGACGACCAGGACGTACATCCAGTGCACGGCCGCCATCAGCCGGCAGGCGGGGCACCGCATCGGTGAGACGTACTGAAACGCAGTGTTCCCCTTTGTGTACACCTCATGTCTTCCATTGGTAAACACAATACTCACAGTATCTGTGTGTGTGTGGTACTTCAAAGTACTAGTACTAGCAGGATGGTGATTACTGGAAGAGAACGGTTTTGACTTCCTGTGCTGCCCGTTTTGTTTTTTCCCAGGAGAGTATCTGGAGAAGATTATTCCTCTGGTCGTAAAGTTCTGCAACATTGATGACGATGAGCTGCGGGAGTACTGCATCCAGGCCTTTGAGTCCTTCGTCAGGAGGTAACGCACACAGTAATACTGCTGGAGTACTTCCACCGACCTTCTAGCTTTAGGATTCTGACCACGTGGTTCGGCGCAGGTGTCCTAAAGAAGTTTACCCCCACGTTCCCACGGTCATCTCCATCTGCCTGCGCTACCTGACCTACGACCCCAACTACAACTTCGACGACGAGGACGAGGACGACAACGCCATGGACGCCGAGCAGAACGACGAAGACTACCAAGGTACGCCGTCCTCCAAAGACGCACTCTGAGCTCTGTGTGAACGTCCTCTGAACGAGGCGGTGTCTCTGCGTCCAGGCAGCGACGACGAGTACAGCGACGACGACGACATGAGCTGGAAGGTCCGCCGGGCCGCCGCCAAGTGTTTGGACGCCGTCGTCTCCACCCGCCACGAGATGCTGCCCGAGTTCTACCGCTCCGTGTCCCCGGCGCTCGTCTGTCGCTTCAAGGTACCGCCGATGCTCCGCCTCATCGAAAGAATTGCGGTCTTTACTTAAGAATTGATTGCACTAAACCCCGCCCCCCCCACGCTCTACTGACCCATGTGACCCCCGCTCCCCAGGAGAGGGAGGAGAACGTGAAGGCGGATGTTTTCCACGCCTACCTGTCGCTGCTCAAACAGACCCGACCGGCTCAGAGCTGGCTGAGCGACCCGGACGCCATGGAGCAGGGCGACACGCCGCTCACGATGCTGCAGAGCCAGGTGACGTAGCGAGAACAGGAAACCCTTCGTGCCACCGCCGTCCTCTCCGTCCCTCACGCTCCGTCAATGTCTCTCCGCCTGCAGGTGCCCATGATCGTCAAAGCGCTCCACAAGCAGCTCAAGGAGAAAAGTGTCAAAACCCGCCAGTGTTGTTTCAACATGTTGACGGAGCTGGTGAACGTGCTCCCCGGAGCCCTGACGACCCACATCCCAGTACTCATACCAGGTACTACTACCAGTAGTACTACCTATATCACCATATACGAGTGTGTGCAGACCGACTAACTGCGTGTCACATGGGTCAGAGGATGCTTATTGGCTGAAACCTGAAGCCAGTAGTGATGCAGTGTTTGGCTTCCAGGTATCATCTTCTCTCTGAACGACAAGTCGAGCAGCTCCAACCTAAAGATCGACGCCTTGTCCTGCCTCCACGTCATCATGGTCACGCACCCCGCCCACGCCTTCCACGCCCACGTCCCCGCCCTCGTCCCGCCCGTGGTGGCTTGCGTGGGAGACCCCTTCTACAAGATCACCTCCGAGGCCCTGCTCGTCACCCAGCAGCTCGTCAAGGTGGGAATCCAACCGCAACCTGTGAGGGGGGGGGCCTCCTTGACCTCTCTGCACTGTGACATTTTACCGTTTCTCGCTCTTTGCCTCCAGGTGATCCGACCTCTGGACAACCTATCGGAAGCCTCTGACAGCTTCGACCCCTCCCCCTACATCAGCGACCTGTTCACCTGCACCATCAAACGCCTGAAGGCCGCCGACATCGACCAGGAGGTCAAAGAGCGAGCCATCTCCTGCATGGGCCAGATCATCTGTAACCTAGGTAACCGCCGCCCGTTGGTCGCAGCGGTGCAACTTCGGTGTGTGTGTGTGTGTGTGTGTGTGTGTGTGTGTGTGTGTGTGTGTGTGTGTGTGTGTGTGTGTGTGTGTGTGTGTGTGTGTGTGTGTGTGTGTGTGTGTGTGTGTGTGTGTGTGTGTGTGTGTGTGTGTGTGTGTGTGTGTGTGTGTGTGTGTGTGTGTGTGTGTGTGTGTGTGTGTGTGTGTGTGTGTGTGTGTGTGTGTGTGTGTGTGTGTGTGCGCGCGCGCGTCTGACTGACTGCATCTCACTTTGTGGTCGTCAAGGCGACCGTCTGCCGGCTGAACTTCCGGGAACGCTGCTGATCTTCTTGGAGCGCCTCAAGAACGAGATCACCCGGCTGACCACGGTGAAAGGTAAGCCCCGCCCTCCTGCGCCCCATTAGCACCTGTTTTATGAACAAAATATAGTTCAAAGAGGAATGCATCATTACTGCCGTAAGCGGATAATTAAAACCATCAGATGGTTTCTTTCATCCGCCTGTTTTGCATAATCAAAACACGAAGAACACAAACTTTTCCTCTTCTAATTTATGTTTCACATGTAAACCGTTGTGTCCACGTCCCGCTTTAAATATGGGGCGGGTATCCCAGCATGCATTTCACTTAAAATAAGATAAAAACTTGATGATGATTTCATGAAGAGATTTCCTGGTGTCTCTAGCATTTTGAAAGCTAATCATTTTTACTCATGTTTGGAACAAATTCCAAACAAAATCATTTTACTATATTATAAATATATTTAATAATATTTTTCTTTATTCTGATCTGCAGCTCTCACGCTGATCGCCGGCTCTCCGCTGAAAATTGACCTGAGGCCGGTTCTCCCCGACGCCGTTCCCATCCTCGCCTCCTTCCTCCGCAAGAACCAGCGCGCCCTGAAGCTCTGCACGCTCGCCGCTCTGGACATCCTGCTCAGGAACTACAGGTACACAAGCACACGCCGCCCCGCCCACTGCTCCTCCACTTCCTGTCTAACGCCCGCCTGTGCCTCCTCAGCTCGGCGGTGACCCCCGTCATGGTGGACGCCGTGCTGGCCGAGCTGCCCCCCCTCATCTCGGAGAGCGACATGCACGTGTCCCAGATGGCGCTGAGCTTCCTGTCCACGCTGGCGGTGACCCACCCGTCCTCGCTGGGGCAGCTGAGCGGAGGGAGCATCCTCCAGCAGCTCATCGCGCTGGTTCGATCCCCGCTGCTGCAGGGCGGAGCGCTCGCCGCCATGCTCGACTTCTACCAGGTACCGAGGGGGGGGCACATACCCCATATACACACCTACACCTAGAGATGAGAAAAGGAAATACAAAATACACATTTAAAACAGTTAAATATGTAAAATTGATCCAAATATAAAATTTAGCCACCAGAAAGCAGAGTATGTGCTAAACGTTGCTCCTGTTCAGGCTCTGGTTGCCACGGAGACGTCCGGGCTGGGCTACATGGACCTGCTGCGGATGCTGACGGGTCCCGTCTACTCCCAGAGTGCCGCTCTGCCTCACAAACAGGCCTACTGCTCCATCGCCAAGTGTGTGGCCGCTCTGACCAGAGCGTGTCCCGCCGAGGGCCCCGCCGTGGTGGGGCAGTTCATCCAGGTGAGCCCCCCCCCCCCCCCCTGGAAATAGTTGCTGCTGGTACATGTAACTTTCTGAGACCGGAGATGGATCGATAGTACAGCAGGTGACCAAGTGCTTCTCTTTGTTCTCAGGACGTGAAGAACAGCCGCTCCACGGACTCCATCAGACTGCTCGCCCTGCTCTCATTGGGCGAGGTGGGACACCACGTGGACCTGAGCAGCCAACCGGAGCTCAAGACGGTCATTCTGGACGCGTTCTCGTCCTCCAGTGAAGAGGTAAGTGGCTCTCAGACCTTCTCAATGAATATAGCCTGATATCATGCTACACAATATTTATTTTGTTTCTATTTTACAGCTCATAATGCAGTTAAAATTACAGCAGAAATGATTTAAATAATGAATCAGCGGATTGACAGAAAACGTGTTTTGAGACACAGTGATGGATGAATAATAATTGATTTACTGCAGGAATGTAGAGATATTTACGTCCGTGTGTCTCAGGTGAAGTCGGCTGCCTCCTACGCGTTGGGCAGCATCGCGGTGGGGAATCTTCCGGAGTATCTGCCTTTCGTCCTGCAGGAGATCTCCTCCTCAAAGAGACAGTACTTGCTGCTGCACTCGCTCAAAGAGATCATCAGTAAGAGCAGCTCAAACACACTGTGTGTGTGTGTGTGCGCGTGTGTGCGTGTGTGTTAACCTGTTTGTGTCTGTGTGGAGGTTCGGCGTCAGTCTCCGGCCTGAAGCCGTACGTGGAGTCGGTTTGGACTCTGCTGCTCAAACACTGCGAGTGTCAGGAGGAAGGAACCAGGAACGTGGTGGCCGAGTGTCTCGGCAAACTGACGCTCATCGACCCCGAAACCCTGCTGCCCCGCCTCAAAGGATACCTGCTGTCAGGTAATCGATAGTCAATAAACCCTGCTGCCCCGCCTCAAAGGATACCTGCTGTCAGGTAATCGATAGTCAATAAACCCTGCTGCCTCGCCTCAAAGGATACCTGCTGTCAGGTAATCAATAGTCAATAAACCCTGCTGCCCCGCCTCAAAGGATACCTGCTGTCAGGTAATCAATAGTCAATAAACCCTGCTGCCCCGCCTCAAAGGATACCTGCTGTCAGGTAATCGATAGTCAATAAACCCTGCTGCCCCGCCTCAAAGGATACCTGCTGTCAGGTAATCAATAGTCAATAAACCCTGCTGCCCCGCCTCAAAGGATACCTGCTGTCAGGTAATCAATAGTCAATAAACCCTGCTGCCTCGCCTCAAAGGATACCTGCTGTCAGGTAATAAATAGTCAATAAACCCTGCTGCCCCGCCTCAAAGGATACCTGCTGTCAGGTAATCAATAGTCAATAAACCCTGCTGCCCCGCCTCAAAGGATACCTGCTGTCAGGTAATACGTGGATCAATAACCATTTAAATGGACATATTCTATTCTAAATAAGCAACTAAATCATCTGATCAATACCCTGTAGATATCACCGTTCAATAGGTATATGTTTATCTTTGTATTGGTACCAAACTGACTGATCATGACATAATCAATACATACGTGTATAGTGACCCAGACCCTCAAAATGTCAGCTGATCAGACGCCAGGTAATCGTCAGCTGATCAAGTTTTATAAAAATAAAAAAACCTCCACCCAATCGGCACGTCAAGGCCCACCCCTCAGCTACAGCCAGCCAATCAAATGGCCTCATTCTTTTCATTGGTTTAAAGACTTGACTCCTGTTACTTGAGTTTGAGGTTTGTGAAATATTGATTGTGCAGGTTCGTCGTACGCCAGGAGCTCCGTGGTAACGGCGGTGAAGTTCACCATCTCTGATCAGCCGCAGCCCATCGACCCGCTGCTCAAGAACTGCATCGGTAAACATTCTGATCGACCTATTGATTATTGATTTCCACTGAAATATCAGCAAAACATTGAAGACGGATTTATTAGTTTAATTTAATCTCACTTGCTATATTTTTGAGTTACTTGAAACATTAGCTGAAGTTCTGCTTCACTCACCCCGTCCTTCTCCCCCCCCCCCTCAGGTGACTTCCTGAAGACGCTGGAGGACCCCGACCTCAACGTGCGCCGCGTTGCCTTGGTGACGTTCAACTCGGCCGCCCACAACAAGCCCAGCCTGATCCGGGAGCTGCTCGACTCGGTTCTGCCCCAACTCTACAACGAGACCAAAGTCCGGAAGGAGCTGATCCGAGAGGTGAGGACGCCACGGCGTGCGCGGGCTGGGCAGGCGTGGCGTGGATTGGTCGGTGGCTAAGTGTGCGTGTGCAGGTGGAGATGGGCCCCTTCAAGCACACGGTGGACGACGGGCTGGACCTCAGGAAGGCGGCGTTCGAGTGCATGTACACGCTGCTGGACAGCTGCCTGGACCGGCTCGACATCTTCACCTTCCTCAACCACGTGGAGGACGGGCTGAAGGACCACTACGACATCAAGGTGGGCGGAGCCAGTCCCAGGACACGCCCTCAATGAATGTTTATTCCAGCCACCGGGGGGCGGTGCAGCCAATTGGACATTTTTTGGGGGCGGTTGTGTTTTTTTTCCTTTTAAGACCTTTTATGATTAGAACTGAATAAATCTCACCCCCCGCCCCAAATGGCTCCTATGAAAGCACAGGAGAGGGAAGGCCCCCACTCGTTAACCAGCGGCCCTCTGGTCGCCAGGGCAACGGCGTCACTGCTCAAATACAGGGGATACGATCAGGGGAGAGATGATGGTGGTGGTCGTCCCTTTAGATGCTGACCTTCCTCATGCTGCTGTTGGTGGTGATGATGATGGTTTTTGATGATGATGATGATGGTGGTGGTGGTCGTCCTTTTAGATGCTGACCTTCCTCATGCTGCTGTTGGTGGTGATGATGATGGTTTTTGATGATGATGATGATGATGGTGGTGGTCGTCCTTTTAGATGCTGACCTTCCTCATGCTGGCCCGGCTGTCGTCTCTGTGTCCCAGTGCCGTCCTCCAGAGACTGGATCGACTGGTGGAGCCGCTGAGAGCCACCTGCACAACTAAGGTAGACCTGCACCAGTAAACCCCATCGGGGGGGGGGGGGGGGGTGTATTTAATCAGAGTCCTTTAACATCCTCGTTGTTGGTATTTGTTGTGTAGTAGATGTAAGACGTGGAAATACTGCGGCCCGTGTCTCTGCAGGTGAAGGCGAATTCGGTGAAGCAGGAGTTTGAGAAGCAGGATGAGTTGAAGCGGTCGGCCATGCGAGCCGTCGTGGCGCTGCTGACGATCCCCGAGGCCGAGAAGTCGCCGCTGATGTCGGAGTTCCAGTCGCAGATCTCGTCCAATCAGGAGCTGGCGGCCATCTTTGACTCCATCCAGAGGGACTCCAGCTCCGCCAACATGGAGTCCATGGACACCAGCTAAGAGCGACGGACAAACGCATTCCCCATGATGCAACACGCCCCCCCCACCCCCACCCCTCTTATTACTGCCCCCCTGCTGCTGGAGCGCAAACCCTGCAGCATGTTCCCATAACAGGACACGCACACACACACACACACACACACACTTACACTTAGTGACACACCTAGTAACGATGTTCCATGATGCATTGCACTGAAATCGGCTGTGGGAAAAGAAGGAAGCAGACTGACGAACCGTGAAAACTCACACGGACAAAATCAAAGAACAAAAAAAGAAAAAGATGTTCAATCTGAGGCTTGGAAGCTCCTCCCCCTTCCTGTTTGTGTTTACTTGCGAGGCCGTCTGATTGGCTGATCTCCCTGTTCGTCTTTTCTTTTGGGGTTACTCCAGAAAGTTCCACAGGTGCTGTGCTGTAACCTGATTGGACGCTGCTGAGTGACTGACAGTTGGCCTGTTATCAAAACTGACCAATGGGATAACGGCCTTTTATTGGCTGAAGCTGTGGTGACCAATGGGAGAAGACCTCTCTGTTTGGTCTGTTATTTTTTGTGAACGATGTTGGCAACCAATAAGATGTTTAAGTAGGGGTGTGTGGGGCTGAGTGCGATAACGGGTGGGCGGGGTTTTTACAGTTTGTGGACCAATCAGCTTTCTTTGTTTCCCCCTGATTCAGTAGCCCCGCCCCCTACTCCCTTTGCTCCTTTGGAGGGAGGAGGGGACAGATTATTGGACCAGGTTTCCATCTGACCCAGCTGGATTTGGACCGCTGTGATGTCCGTTGCCACGGTAACGCGATGCCCATTCAGTCTGACCGGTTTCGTTCTCTGTGCTCCTGGTCTGGTTTTGATCTGGCGAAACCGGTTTGGTCCGGTCGGGACTCTCCACTGTTGTTTATCGCCCAAGAGAAATAAAAAAGGGTCCATTTCTGCCTGGCTTCCTCCTTCCGTCTCATTTCTTCTTGTGTCGCGTCATGCGAGCAGCGAGAGGCTTCGGCTCTGAGCACCTTCACGCAGGCGTGAGACAAATAGACCTTGATAAATGACAAAGTGCCTTCAGTGTGATAATCATCCGGTTATTTCCATCCACAATAAACAGTTTGACATTTCATGAAAACTAAAGTCCTACAGTATGTCTTCCCTTGATATTAAATTGATCAGTGTGTAAATATAAATACATGTAATAAGTAACGAACAATTTGCGCACTGAAAATCTAAAGTGGGGTTATGAATTATGCCAAACTGTACTTCTACCAGAGATGTGTGAAAGTATGAGGTGAAGTCCAGGAGCAGCAGAGGGAGCCAGGACGCAGTTCTCCTCACCACCCAGCAGGGGTCCTGGTGCACTTTGATGTGATCAATCCAAACCACTTCCTGTCCAGGCGGCAGAGCGCCGCTCTGACTGGACGATGGTGACCCCCGTCGGGGCGGCAGACCAAAGGGGGGACGCTCTTTGGTCTCCTAGCAACGGCTGAACTGCTGCGTTTATTCTCCTCTTTGAGATGCAGTGATTCTGTTTGCAGGTAGAAACTCTCACTGATTGTAATGAATGTTCCTAAAGCTTTTATTCAGAAACATTCACATCACTTTTTGTCTTAATGTCCCTGTAAGGCCTTTACTTTGAAATGAAGATGAGATATTTGTTAATTGCTGTTTCTAATTATTCAAAATCACTATCAATCAGTTTCCCATCAAAGCTTAATACTACATTTTTATATACGTGTATGTGTATATATTTAGTTCTCACTTGTATTCAGATTTTAATTGAAATTGGCACTAATTCATTATTTCTTCAAATGAAGTATACTCAACTTAACTTTTTTGACTTTCTAATCTAATCTGAAAGGTTTTGTTTTCATGACAAACAGTGTAGAAAACCCTCTTAACTGTCCTAAATAAACTCTTTAAAGTCCCGAGGTTCTCACAGAACTTGTGATGATGTCATCGATGTGGGTTCAATAGTTCATGCAGACGGAACCTGGGTCACATTTGACTGTTGTGCTGATAACACATAACACTTTTACACTTTTACTTTGTTGTGTGTACTTTTACTTAAGAGCACACTCACTGAGGAAGTGTCAGAAAGGGAAGCAGCTCGGGTGGGGGAGGGGACGCTATTCTTGGTGACTACTTCCTGTTTGGGTGTGGCTTCACAGCAATGTAGTAAACAGTGTGTGTGTGTGTGTGTGAGGGTGTTCCCGAAAACACGCTCCAACACGCTAAGTTGCTCTCTTACTCTGCAGTAACACACGCACACACTCTGAGGATGCTGTGGTTGGGTTAATCACATCCAGAGTTGCTTTGACCTTTGACCTCTGGTGTGACCAACCACCAACAGCAGAAGAAGTGACTCGTTAACACATATCGAGAGTCACATGATCATTTTCGACACAAGTGAGACGTTTATATTTGATCGAGTTAATTAGTTTGCTTAAAGAGGTATTCAGAGAGTACAAATATACCACAACTACCTTTGGGATGTATCACATTAAAAGGTACACTGTTTATACCTCTGGGATGTAGAAAACTAAAAAGTACCGTAACACTTCTGAGTTTTTCCAAGGAAAATAGAAGCCAATGTAACATAACTGCTTTTAGTATTTCTACTCCGCAGAAAACTACAATACAGTTGAAACTACACGAAAAAAACAGGAGCCAAAAGGTGACGACGTTAACAGAACCCGGATGTAAGTGTGAAAGGCCGGTAAAATAAAAGTATCAATTTCTGATATTACCAAATTTCCTGTCACGTTGACACCAACTTTATCATTCTATGAAGCATTTGTTTCATGTTCATATTTTTGCTTGCTGAGTCACCTTTTTTGCAAAAAAAAACATGCATTTTAGCTGCTTTGTACTGCATATTAACGGAAGATGAATTATATATCTTTCATCATCTAAAGTATTTTTATACTAGTTAACTTACTATAATAACACTTCAGCACCAACGTATTAGTATCACGTCTTAATTTGCAAAATGAGAAGCAAAAATGTATGCTTTATTGCGTTTTTGGAATAATTGAGGTGATATATTATATATGTATATATATAAGTGTGTATATATACATGTATATATGTAGAAGATACGCCAAATTAGTGGAGGTTCCAAAAATAATATTTTAGCATCGTGAGAATCCTTTCAATAGGATTTTCCATTTGTACTATTTATGTTGTTCTTTTATTGTGAAAGGGTTCCCCAGAAGCACTGACGTTCACTACGTGGAACTTGACGTCAACGCGCCGCGGCGGCAGGAGGGAGCGGCTCTGGTAGAGCGACGTAGAGAGAGAGCGGGAGAGAGAGAGAGCGAGAGCGAGAGCAGCGAAGCGGGCGGACGGACGGGTGGATGACTGTAAGTACCGCGGCATTTCTCTCTTTTCCTTCTTTCCCTCCCTTTTATTTAATCCCTCCATCACGTAGATGTAGCTTAACACGGGGCGGACCGGGACAGATGGGGTTCACGTCGGGGGGGGGCGACGACAGGCTGGTGCCGAGTCGAGCCGGGCCGGGCCGGGCCGGGCAGGGTGTGCGGAAGCGACCGGCGGACAGACAGACAGGCGGACGCAGAGGCAGACAGACAGCTCCGTGGGGGTGATACTGTGTGTGTGACAGACAGCGGAGCTAACAACATGGCGGCGGTGTGTCCGTCCGTCTGCACGCCGTTTAAAGATCCCCGCTTGACACTTCCGCCCCCCGCTCGGTTCCTCCAGCGGGGCCCTGCCGCCAGGTTTGGCCGGGTAGGGAGCAGCGTGAGGCGGCCGCGGAGCTGCAGAACTCCCGCTGCTCTGCTGGAGGAAAAGAAGAGAGGAAGTAACTTAACGCAGACTGCGTTGATCCTGTCTGTCTGTCCCACTGTCTGTCGTGTATGGACAAGGCCTGGTTTGATTTAGAGTCAGAATCAAACCAAGCCTTGATAAATAACACACACACACACACACACACACACACACACACACACACACACACACACACACACACACACACACACACACACACACACACACACGCGCGTCCCCTTAGTCAACCACAACTAGGTGGGGCCTGTCAATACTGTGTTTCTTCTCCATCAACTTTACTTTAGTAGATGAACATCACGCTGCTTTGAGTGATTGATTATTAATACTTGATTACTACAGAGATCATCTGACTGATTGATTTAAATCCAGGACAGTCACGTGACCACCTGTTTGATATATAATAAATGTATCATAGATGTCTTCTAAACTTTGGGATCCGTTAAACGAAGCTTTGCCTGAAATCAATATATATATATATATATAAGAAATATATTCTGCTTCTTTGTTTTCAGGCACTTGTAAGTGAGAAATTTTAGTCCGATAAAAGGATCAATCTAAGGGCATCTCTCAGAGGAATTGATCATTAAAACGAGCTTTAACAAAAAGCTTTTTGAGGATATTAATCACTTTGAACAAAGCACCTCTTCTAGAGGACTACGATGTGTAAATGAAATATCCGATGAATAGATATTAATGTCATTATAGTTCATATTATATACAAACGGTGCATTATTTAACATTGACTATTTCTTTTTAGTAAACGTTTGATCTTCACGAGGTTAAAATGTAAATATATTCTGTGATGGTAAATCAATCAGGTTTTAGAAAGAATAATCAGAGTCATCTTTGTTGTTCACACATTTATATAAATATACAAGAACCATAGTTAACAAAGACAACGTGAAGAAGTAGAACAGGTGTCCACTGAGGGGGACACTACAGCAGGGACACTACAGCAGAGACACTACAGCAGAGACACTGAGGAGACACTACAGCAGAGACACTACAGCAGAGACACTACAGCAGAGACACTACAGCAGAGACACTGAGGAGACACTACAGCAGAGACACTACAGCAGAGACACTGAGGAGACACTACAGCAGAGACACTACAGCAGAGACACTACAGCAGAGACACTACAGCAGAGACACTACAGCAGGGACACTACAGCAGAGACACTACAGCAGAGACACTGAGGAGACACTACAGCAGAGACACTACAGCAGAGACACTACAGCAGAGACACTGAGGAGACACTACAGCAGAGACACTACAGCAGAGACACTACAGCAGAGACACTACAGCAGAGACACTACAGCAGGGACACTACAGCAGAGACACTACAGCAGAGACACTGAGGAGACACTACAGCAGAGACACTACAGCAGAGACACTACAGCAGAGACACTGAGGAGACACTACAGCAGAGACACTACAGCAGAGACACTACAGCAGAGACACTACAGCAGAGACACTACAGCAGAGACACTACAGCAGAGACACTGAGGAGACACTACAGCAGAGACACTACAGCAGGGACACTACAGCAGGGACACTACAGCAGAGACACTGAGGAGACACTACAGCAGAGACACTACAGCAGAGACACTACAGCAGAGACACTACAGCAGAGACACTACAGCAGAGACACTACAGCAGGGACACTACAGCAGAGACACTACAGCAGAGACACTGAGGAGACACTACAGCAGAGACACTACAGCAGAGACACTACAGCAGAGACACTACAGCAGAGACACTACAGCAGAGACACTGAGGAGACACTACAGCAGAGACACTACAGCAGAGACACTACAGCAGAGACACTGAGGAGACACTACAGCAGAGACACTACAGCAGAGACACTACAGCAGAGACACTACAGCAGAGACACTGAGGAGACACTACAGCAGAGACACTACAGCAGAGACACTACAGCAGAGACACTACAGCAGAGACACTGAGGAGACACTACAGCAGAGACACTACAGCAGAGACACTACAGCAGAGACACTACAGCAGAGACACTGAGGAGACACTACAGCAGAGACACTACAGCAGAGACACTACAGCAGAGACACTACAGCAGAGACACTACAGCAGAGACACTACAGCAGGGACACTACAGCAGAGACACTACAGCAGAGACACTACAGCAGAGACACTACAGCAGAGACACTACAGCAGAGACACTACAGCAGGGACACTACAGCAGAGACACTACAGCAGAGACACTACAGCAGAGACACTACAGCAGAGACACTGAGGAGACACTACAGCAGAGACACTACAGCAGAGACACTACAGCAGAGACACTACAGCAGAGACACTACAGCAGAGACACTGAGGAGACACTACAGCAGAGACACTACAGCAGAGACACTACAGCAGAGACACTACAGCAGAGACACTACAGCAGGGACACTACAGCAGGGACACTACAGCAGAGACACTACAGCAGAGACACTACAGCAGAGACACTACAGCAGAGACACTACAGCAGAGACACTACAGCAGAGACACTACAGCAGAGACACTACTTCTTCTTTGTCATTTTTTAGTTTTGTCCTTTCATCCTCTGGATTGTTTACTTGAAAGTAGACATCTGTATTAAAATAGAATGAATAGGAATTTGCGTCACCATAGCAACCCGATTGGCGCCATCCTTCCTTCTGTGAAGTGAAAGTATGAAAGGGTTCAGACACACCATTGCATTCTGGGGAAAATAACACAAATGGCAATTTGTCAGAATGATAAGTGAGAGATGTTAATGTTTTGGTCCTGATGTCACTCACTTAACCACACCCACTCTCTGCTCATCACCATGGTAACCCCTAGTGCGCGTGCGTGTGTGTCTTGTTGCTGCAACAGCAAACACAGCGAGGCATGACCAGTATGTAAAAGCCCACATGAGGGCACCTAGCAACAGTAACCAGGAAGAATTCCACCGCTGTGCGTGATCACGTGACCTTCCTCTGTTTTTCATGAACACACAACCAGATGAATGCTGGGTAATTGTGGGCTGTGTACCTCGGTTGGTGTTTTGATCTCATCAAACACTTGGAAATGATTCAGTATTGAATTAAGAATACATCAGATTGAATGTTTACATTTAAGTAATCTGTCTCTGTCCTGTCTCTGTCCTGTCTCTCTGTCTCTCTGTCCTTCTGTCTCTCTCCCAGCAGACAGACAGACAGACAGGATGCGTGAATACAAATTGGTAGTTTTAGGATCAGGAGGAGTTGGAAAGTCGGCTCTGGTAAGTAAATCTTCAGCAAACTTCATCTCGTTAAATAGAAATATGAAAGACATTCACTGATATTTATCAATGCTGCTTTAAATAGAAGTACATTATAATTGAGATACTACAGTGGCGATGGTGGCGCATGGCGAGTAGTGCAGTGCGCTGGGGGCCGCAAGTTTGGTGGTACGAATCCCAGCTGCCCCATGTGCCGTGTCCAAGTGTCCCTGAGCAAGACCCCTGACCCCCAACTGCTCCCCAGGCAAAAAATGTAATGCACGGGTTATGATGCAATGTACGTCGCTTTGGATAAAAGCGTAAATAACATGTAATGTAACGTAATATAATAATCAAAACCTTTTGGAAGAAACTCATCCAATTACAAAATCTATCCCAATTTATTAAGTTATTACATTTATATTTACCTCGCAGATTTATTTTATTTCAAAATAATAAGTTGATTTGGTCACTGCTTCACTTTGAGGCCTCAACTCCAAAAGGATCCAAATATATAACACTGCTGGATGCAGCACACACACACACACACACACACACACACACACACACACACACACTACAATGAAGTGCTTCAGTCGGTGTATAATGGAGACGTGTCAGTGTGTCCCATTAATTCCATTCTAGTGACTTCCAATGAGAACAGAAGTTCCATTAACCGGACTGGCCTACTTCTCTCTGCCTGTCTGTCCCTCTGCCTGTCTGTCCCTCTGCCTGTCTGTCTGTCTGTCCCTCTGCCTGTCTGTCTGTCTGTCCCTCTGCCTGTCTGTCTGTCTGTCCCTCTGCCTGTCTGTCCCTCTCCAGACCGTCCAGTTTGTCCAGGGGATCTTTGTGGAGAAATACGACCCGACGATAGAGGACTCCTACAGGAAGGTGAGACAGCTTCAGCCCGCCTGTGTCTCTCCTGATGGGACACGAGATGCTAACATTAGCCGCTAGCTAAGGACATATCAGGCTGCACAAAAGAGGAGAAAGAATATAAACAATCAATGAAAACCACAAGTCAACGTAATTAAAACTGGGCGATTTTAAGGCTTTATGTAAAACGATTCAGTTATGAAATATAAATGTATAAAATATCACATGTTTTAAATATCTGAGTGAATCTTTGTCTCTGTGCAGCAAGTCGAGGTGGATGGACAACAATGTATGCTGGAGATCCTGGACACAGCAGGGACAGTAAGACCCGTCTTGTCTGTCTCTTTGACCACCTGTCTCTCTCCCTGTCCACCTGTCTGTCTCTTTGACCACCTGTCTCTCTCCCTGTCCACTTGTCTGTCTCTTTGACCACCTGTCTCTCTCCCTGTCCACCTGTCTGTCTCTTTGACCACCTGTCTCTCTCCCTGTCCACCTGTCTGTCTCTTTGACCACCTGTCTCTCTCCCTGTCCACCTGTCTGTCTCTTTGACCACCTGTCTCTCTCCCTGTCCACTTGTCTGTCTCTTTGACCACCTGTCTCTCTCCCTGTCCACCTGTCTGTCTCTTTGACCACCTGTCTCTCTCCCTGTCCACTTGTCTGTCTCTTTGACCACCTGTCTCTCTCCCTGTCCACCTGTCTGTCTCTTTGACCACCTGTCTCTCTCCCTGTCCACCTGTCTGTCTCTTTGACCACCTGTCTCTCTCCCTGTCCACCTGTCTGTCTCTTTGACCACCTGTCTCTCTCCCTGTCCACTTGTCTGTCTCTTTGACCACCTGTCTCTCTCCCTGTCCACCTGTCTGTCTCTTTGACCACCTGTCTCTCTCCCTGTCCACTTGTCTGTCTCTTTGACCACCTGTCTCTCTCCCTGTCCACCTGTCTGTCTCTTTGACCACCTGTCTCTCTCCCTGTCCACCTGTCTGTCTGCAGGAGCAGTTCACGGCGATGAGAGACCTGTACATGAAGAACGGTCAGGGCTTCGCTCTCGTCTACTCCATCACGGCTCAGTCGACCTTCAATGACCTTCAGGACCTCCGGGAGCAGATCCTCCGAGTGAAGGACACCGAGGACGTACGACCCCTCACACTCACACACTCTCACACACTTTTTGCTCTGTTAGTGGAAAAATCAATACCACAAATTTAAGAATTTAACATTTAGTTTTTGAACCATTTTGTCCAAATGTGTAAAAGTCATCACATTTCCAGTTGTAACCTCCAACTGATGTAACTAGATAATTGTTATAAATTATTATTGGATTAGTCTGTTCATAGTGACGTCTCTATGGTGACCTCATGAGAGGTCGATGGGTGACTCCTGCTGGTCGCGTTGTGGTACTGCAGTTACCTGCAGAACCTCACAGTGAAGATACACCTCTGGTGTTACCTACCAGAGCAAAAGCGCCTGCTCCTTTTGAAACGTCCACCCAATCAGTGCTAGGCTAGGCTAAGCTAACGTAGGCTCAAAATGCCGCAGGTTCCCATGATCCTCGTGGGGAATAAGTGCGACCTGGAGGTGGAGCGGGTCGTCGCCAAGGAGTCAGGCATCGGCCTCGCCCGCCAGTGGAACTCCTGCGCCTTCCTGGAGACTTCGGCCAAGAGCAAGATCAACGTGAACGAGGTGACCCCCCCCCCCCCCCGCACGCACGCACACATGACTCAGAGGGTCTTGCGCATGTTTGTTAACGGGTTATATTAATGTTTATGTGTACATGCAGATCTTCTATGACCTCGTGCGACAGATCAACAGGAAGAGTCCAGTTCAAGGGAAAACTCGCAAAAAGTCCAACTGCCAACTTCTCTAATAACAGGTACGTGTCTTTTAATACATTGATTGAAATGAACTCAAGTGTGAATATTTAATTGATCTTCTCTCTCAAGTTTCCCGCCAACCTGACCGACAACCAACCAATCACAGGACATCTTCCAGCTGGCCAACCCCCCTCCCCCTTTTAACACAACCCACATCACCATCAACGTCAGCCACCCCTGAACCCCGTTGCCGTGACGACCACACTTCCCATCCCTGTTCACCTCGCAGTCCAAACAGACTGTTGCCTTGGAAACACTGGAACCAAACTCCAAAAGACTGCAACCGGCCATGATGATGATGATGAAGATATTGAAATGGAGGGATGGGATGGGGGGGGGGGGGTTGTCCAAACAACTGCCCATTTCCCATCATGCTCTCTGCTAGGCCACTTTGCCGCCTTTGCCTTTAATTTGACGTGTTCATTTTTTTTCCAACTGGCCTGAACCTGTGGATCCATTCAGTGATTATTATTTGTATTATTATGATTATGTGTGGAAAAAAATATATAAAAGTCAGTTAATGTTTTTAATTTTGCGGGGTCCGGGGGGTTAGCGGGTGCAGCAGGTCAGGTGGTCAGCTCGCCGCGCGCCGCTTACTTAAGCTAGCCGACAGCTTGGCAAAATCTAGAGAAAATGCTAACTTTCCAAATATGCTTATTGCCACAGCTTTAATTACGCTTACGTAGGTTGAGGCGCTCTGGTTAGCATCGCAGCGTTTTGTCAGGTGTGAGTATTTTAAATACATTCCTCAGGAGGACAGAATGCTAACTATGCTAACGCTCTCCTTGTGGAGTGTCAACATGGAAAAGCTAACAAAGCTAAACATGGCGCTTGTAAACAGCGATGCGTTTCCAAACATCAAAATAAAACTTGAGTATGGAAACAGCCAATGTCAGATATATTTGGTGAAGCTAACAAGGCCACTTAAAGTGAACAAATGCCACCTGCCGTGCACCTGTGCTAACCGTTAGCGTAGCAGCGCGGCGAGCTGACTCCAGACCTGCTCAGGGTGGACATGTTGCCTTAGTCAGCAGACTCACACTGGTCGTGTGTGTGTGTGTGTGTGTGTGTGTGTGTGTGTGTGTGTGTGTGTGTGTGTGTGTGTGTGTGTGTGTGTGTGTGTGTGTGTGTGTGTGTGTGTGTGTGTGTGTGTGTGTGTGTGTGTGTGTGTGTGTGTGTGTGTGTGTGTGTTCTGTCGGGCAGCCAACAGGTGTTGTTGATGTGATTATAAATCAAACTGTTACCTGAATGTTAACTCAATCGAGAGGGAAGTGCTGTAATACTCAATGCTACCACGTTAGCATACACTGGGCGCAGCGGTAGCTAAAGTGTTAGCATGGACGCCCTCTTCCGTCAGTGTTTCTTTTTTAACAGTAGCGGCCATTGAAAGCGCCCGAGAGGCCGTAGTATGCTGGCTTAAAAGCGGAAGCCCCGCCCCCTAATATATTTGTGGGCGTGGCCTGTGAAGCATCAGCCACAAAAAAAAGGAACGTTTTGCTTACCTGTCTTTGTGTGAAATGTGAGGCTCAGTGACCACTGTGAGTACTGCTGTGCAGTGTTGTACTACCGGGACGTAGTACTGACCCTAACCGTCAGTATCCGGTATCCCGCAGTACACCGTCATGTAGCATGTTGATGTTTGTCAGTTCTCAGTCTGACCTCCGGGGGGCGCTGCGACTGTTTGCATGCCCAGCGGGCCGAAGGGTCTGCTTGCAGCTGTGATGCATCATTGCAAATGAAAAAACTGGTTCCATGCTAACACGCTAGCATGCTAACAAATAGGCAGGCCAGTGACACTTTTCGGGGAAACTCACATCATGACTCCTAGATGTCCCACCTGTCCTCAGCCAATCAAATCAGCGCCTGCGACCTCTTTGGCTTCCGGTGTTTGTACCTGCGGAGCATTCGTCAGTTCATTGTGACTTCTGTGGCAGTGATGATTGACAGCTCAGCCCAAACTTGTGTGTGTGTGTCTGCATGTGTGAAGAAGGTTGGGCAGATCCAGAGGCCTCAGGATGCTCGGTTGTCAGACATTCTTTCACAACGTTCCACTTTGGGAGGGTCGGCCCTCGAAGACGTTCCCGGTGTTGAGATTGTGACGTTCAAACTTTCTCGCTCCACCTTTCATACAAATTGTCCAAAGGATCCCGATGGTTCTCTCGAGGTTGTCTGACAAACGTTATTGTGTATTTTTTCACTTTTTTACAGCGAGGCTAGCGGTTTCCCTCTGCTTTCATTCTTTGTGCTAAGCTAGGCTAAATGCACCCTGGACCTATTTCTGAAGAGATTTAAGCTCTTCCCATCTTAGTTTCTGTAAAACGTTCAGAAGTCGCACCGAAGGGACGAATGCGACCGCAGCCAAAAGGCAAACTGAGTCATTTAAAGAAGAAATGATTTTACATTACTGAAATAATCTGCTTCATTTTCTCTGTATGGCATGACCAGTGAAATGTAAAAGGAACCAGTTCAGCCAGTGCAAACACCTGGTTGAATTCCCGTTTCCAGTCTGCTGAATCATCTCGGAGTTTTAACTGGGAAAAGATTGGTCTGAACTGGTTTCTTCCCGTACAGAAAGCCTGAGGGGGGGGGAAGCCAAATGTAAACTAAAAACTAAAAAGCCTTAAATGAATAAAAGTGGTGCGATTTTGTAACAGCAACAGTGATGTGGACTCATTCTGGATTAGATTTAGAGACACACTAAGCATAGATGGAAATGTTAATATAGTTTGACAAAAACAAAATCTATATCGACTAAAATCCTCAAAATATTCACTGTTGGTTTGTTAATGTTGTTGAGGGGTTATCATTAAAATAACTACATTTATATTACTGTATTTTTTTAGGCTTTAGAATGATTACTTATCGGGTCGTTAGACAGTAATTATAATTATTTTATTCTGGTTTTTGAGGGGCCATTATTTGTATTTGCAAAAGGGCTCATTATTATTATTCAAATATTTACCACCCCTGTTATTGCCTTAGGTCTTTCGGGGGGGAAATGACTATTTTGAGGGGTCTTTATTTCATGTGTAAACGGAACGAAGAAAGTGACGTCACGCCGGACGCTGAGCTGCCATGGCAACGGCGGCCGCCCGTTCCTGTGACCGGAGCTGGGGCGCAGCCGCCTCGCGTACCGGTCCACCTGGTTAACGGGTGGAGCTCCATCAACCAGCTAGTTAACGAAGTCCAAGCGATGACGAAGGAGCGACTTCTCGCGGTGTTTCGTCGGTGGCGGAAGCGCCATGACCGCCCGCTTCAAGGTAAGCAACAGGTGTTAGCATAGCTAGCCCAACGAACGGATGCTAGCGAGCCTAGCTAACGCTACGTAGCCGACGTCTTCTCACTGCGATATTCAAGGCGGGTTGGGACTAAAAGTGGCCGCTTTGTCCCCCGGTGCACGGGTCCCGGTCCCGGTGTACCGGACAGAACCGTGCGGGACACCGCAGAGATTAATAGGATGTAATCGGATGTAACGTTAACGAGCTAATCCAGCTAACAGGTGTTCTCCATTCTGGATTGTACTGCAGTGACGTTAGACGGTGTTCATTTAACAGTACAAGTGCTTCAAGTATACCTCTGGGATATAATCTACTGAAAGTACTATGTGTAGCTCTGGGATATAGTATAGCACAAGTACTTAAAGCACCTCTTAAAGTACTATATGTAGCCTGGGGATATAGTTTAGTAGAAGTACAATGTTATACACACATGTATAGCTAATAGATATTATTGCAATAACAAAGTAATTATCAAGACCAACATTATTTTGTTTTTCTAGCTGCTTTTGATTGTTTAATGGAAATATTAATGATGTCATTTTTTAAACCGCTTCTTTGACATTAAGTTTAATTTGACCAATATTCAGCAGCGACTAGTTGGATTCATGAAGTCTCACAACACAGCATCAGCCGATTGTGTGTTTGTTTCAGTGTCCCAGTGAATACCAGAAGAGCTTCAGGGCCCCCCGGTCCAGAAGTGTGTGTCCTCAGCGCAGCGCCCCATTGGCCGGTCTGCGCTCCGACCAGATGGGTAGGAACCCTCCAACGGGCTCTGATTGGACAAACCGTAGTCTCCTCTGTCTTTGTTCATTTTGTCCGTCTGCCTGTCAGGTATCTGCAGAGAACCGGCTCTCCAGCGGCGTAAAAGGCTCGGTCCTGCTGGTCCTGCTGGTCCTCCGGATCCACAGAACTGCCTCCCTGAGCCCGGTGCACCTCCTGCTGGTGGGAAACCTCTATTACACATGTTCTAAACATACATTAAGAGCTACTGGTTAGCGTGCTACAATGCTCATGTTTATGGAATGCCGTTTTAGTCAAAATTAAATAAATGAACAAATACACGGTAATGCATAATGACACTGCATTTCATAATAAATAAATGAATAAAAACACGGTAATGCATAATGACACTGCATTTCATAATAAATAAATGAATAAAAACACGGTAATGCATAATGACACAGTATTTCATTTCACGTTCTTATATGCAAATCAGGGGGCGTGGCTATCTATCACATTCAGAACAGACGACAGAGCCGTGTGACGTCGACACCGCTAGCGAACGCGGAAGCACCCCCCCCCCCCCCCCCCCCCCCCGATCGAATTGGGTCGCCGCTTGTCATTAAGGGGTAAAAGTGGGTCCCGGAGCCAGACAAGTTGAGAACTACTGGGCTAAGGGACGTGAGAGTGTTGACATAATGGAAGACATCGGTGGGCTCCGAGATAGCATGCTAGCATTAGCGGATCAAATCGATCAACATGGGTTATCTGCAGATACTATTTTGACACATATTGAGGGTTTTCTGGAAGTACTAGGGCTTGCGGTTCCGACTTCGGCAGCTCTAGACAAACGGCCCACCAGTTGAGAAACACTGCCTTAGCCAGCCCTTTTTGCACACGTCTCCGTTGTCTGTTCTGAATGTGATAGATAGCCACGCCCCCTGATTTGCATATAAGAACGTGAAATGAAATACTGGGTCATTATGCATTACGGTGTCATTATGCATTACCGTGTTTTTATTCATTTATTTATTATGAAATGCAGTGTCATTATGCATTACCGTGTTTTTATTCATTTATTTATTATGAAATGCAGTGTCATTATGCATTACCGTGTTTTTATTCATTTATTTATTATGAAATGCAGTGTCATTATGCATTACCGTGTATTTGTTCATTTATTTAATTTTGACTAAAACGGCATTCCATACATGTTAGCATGTGAGGTAACAAGTGTCCTCCTCCTTCATCACCAGCCTCTAAGAGTCTCTCAGCTCACAGGAAGAAGACGGCCCTGGAGCGTAACCCTCCGACACCCCCCGGACCACGAGCCGACCCCGGATCGGGGACGCAGGACATGGGACCCGCTGCAGACCCTGGATCAGTCGAGCCAGGAGCTGCTGGAAAATCTGGTGAATACATATGGCATAAATCTGCTTTTGTTATTGTCTCACTTATAGTCTACAAATATTCAGAGTATTTATGCTTTTGCTGTCCCCTCAGCAAAGCCCCGCCTCTCCGAGCTCGACAGCCAACCCCAGCCGAGCCAACCTCTGACAGCGGCGCCTGACGGACAGGCCAAGGAGGTCAGCCAAAATGTAGCCGTGTACAGATTCACCTCCTCCAACACAGGTGTGTCTCTGTTAGACTCACCTTCATTTGTGTCGCAGGTTCAGCATGCTCTGCGCTGGAGGGCGGGACTTAAAGGTCAAAGGTCAGGAATTCAACGGTCAGAGTACCGCAGACAGTTCGGCTGGAAGAAACCTGCAACTGCAGCTTCTCCCATACTGGCTGCAGAACAGGTACACAATTATAGTGATGATAATAATACTGTGAATCCAGAGGGAGACTTAATGTAGTATCTGCCCTACATATATATATCATTATATACTCCTGTAGTAGTAGTGGTAGTACTGCTGTGGATCCACTAGATGGAGAGGTCGACTGCTGTTTTGGAAGCACAGCATCACTTCTGGTTAAGGATGTAACTAGTTCATTTCTCACTAGTACTTAGACTAAAGAAAACTGCAAAATCTGTAAACAAAACATTATATAAATTATATATCTATATAAATTGACAGTAAGATGCATGTAGAATCTGTAAATGATGAAAATGTTCATTTGTTCACACTACAAATAACCGTAGCTGACCTTTGACCCTCTCTGCAGATGCTCTACTCCGGCAGCAGGTGTGTGCCGCCCTTTAAGAAACACCCCATTACCTTGGAAACGGAGTATAGGCGCAGCTTCCGGGGTCTGGCCCCCCCACCCGAGCCCCGCCTCCGGGAACACCTGGAGCATCATCAGAGAGCCCCGCTGTTCCACGTGCACATGGTACTCACACACACACACACACACACACACACTGTATAATATAGTAAGAAAACTCGGTTTGGTTTGTGATGCATTGATGGAACTTTTGAACCATAGTGCGTCTGCTCTTCCTGATGTCATTTAGCTTTTCACAATAAAAGTCCTGACAGAAGTCTCCTCATCTTCAGACCAACAAAAAGAGGAGGGAGGAGTCAATGAGGAAGACCCGCCCCAGAGAGGATATCCCCGCTCCAAATAATGATCCCAGGTGTGTGTGTGTGTGTGTGTGTGTGTGTCATGTTTAATAATGTCTGTCCGACAGAGTATGAGGAGCTTTTTGTTTTCCCCTCCACAGGATCCCAGAGGGAGGCGGAGCCACGGATGGCGACGCCCTGCAGGTCAGAGTTCAGACTAATCGAGGGGGGGGGTGCTATTTCCCGTATGAAGCTGCAAGCCAAATGAGATGTTGCACTTTTACTTAGCCTAGCTTAGCATTAGGATGGAAGTGGGGGAAACTGCTAAGCTAGCGCTAGCTGAGAAGTACTCAGAACTTTGACTTGGAAAAGAATAAATTCCACAGTTTAGAAACACTCCCTTTTTATCCTTATTAGCTCCAAATGTGTGTGTGTGTTGGGGTTTTTTGATGGTTACCTGTCCTATATCTTGAAGTACTGCAAAGTAAAAGTACCCATTGTGGTGAATATTGATCCCTGTAATGTTGCAGATCATCACCTGCGCTCTGAGCCGTGCAGAATGGAGGTCATCTGATCACTTTGATTGATGTGGTCGTCGGGGGTTTTGATCAAACGCTGCCCGCTAACAGTTAGCCGCGCTGCTGCTCATGGAAAAGCAGCGTGTCAGCCATCAAACCACACAGCTTCATTTCAGGGAAACAGCCCACTGCTATTCACACACGAAGGTTCCCACCAGCTGAAGGGTTTCGGGGGGGGGGCGGGGGGGGGTGGGGAGGGGGCTGCTTCTTCGAGATGAATCTGCTTTCTGCCTGAAATCAGCAGATATTTAGGAAACTTCAGCGAGTGAAGCATCCTCTGCAACCTCTGAAACCAATGAGAGCACTTTCACGCCTCGTTGTGCAACGCTGCCAGCGATACGAATCACAACAATCCTTATCAGTTTAGCTGTTTCTGTGTTTTTGTTCCCTCAAAACCAAAAATGCTGCTCAACAGCATCGCTACGTCGATAAAACACTGTTGTCCTGATAATGCTTCTCAGCCCTAAGAACAGGAGCCCTAATGCTGCAATAATTTACTAAATGAACATCATGCTGCATTGAAGAAGACTTGGTCACTACACAGAAGTAGAGTCATTTCCTCATAGACGTCTATGGGAGCAGAGGAGTCGCCCCCTGCTGGTCACTACACAGAAGTAGAGTCATTTCCTCATAGACGTCTATGGGAGCAGAGGAGTCGCCCCCTGCTGGTCACTACACAGAAGTAGAGTCATTTCCTCATAGACGTCTATGGGAGCAGAGGAGTCGCCCCCTGCTGGTCACTACACAGAAGTAGAGTCATTTGCTCATAGACGTCTATGGGAGCAGAGGAGTCGTCCCCTGCTGGTCACTACACAGAAGTAGAGTCATTTGCTCATAGACGTCTATGGGAGCAGAGGAGTCGCCCCCTGCTGGTCACTACACAGAAGTAGAGTCATTTCCTCATAGACGTCTATGGGAGCAGAGGAGTCGCCCCCTGCTGGTCACTACACAGAAGTAGAGTCATTTGCTCATAGACGTCTATGGGAGCAGAGGAGTCGCCCCCTGCTGGTCACTACACAGAAGTAGAGTCATTTCCTCATAGACGTCTATGGGAGCAGAGGAGTCGCCCCCTGCTGGTCACTACACAGAAGTAGAGTCATTTGCTCATAGACGTCTATGGGAGCAGAGGAGTCGTCCCCTGCTGGTCACTACACAGAAGTAGAGTCATTTCCTCATAGACGTCTATGGGAGCAGAGGAGTCGCCCCCTGCTGGTCACTACACAGAAGTAGAGTCATTTGCTCATAGACGTCTATGGGAGCAGAGGAGTCGCCCCCTGCTGGTCACTACACAGAAGTAGAGTCATTTCCTCATAGACGTCTATGGGAGCAGAGGAGTCGCCCCCTGCTGGTCACTACACAGAAGTAGAGTCATTTGCTCATAGACGTCTATGGGAGCAGAGGAGTCGTCCCCTGCTGGTCACTACACAGAAGTAGAGTCATTTGCTCATAGACGTCTATGGGAGCAGAGGAGTCGCCCCCTGCTGGTCACTACACAGAAGTAGAGTCATTTCCTCATAGACGTCTATGGGAGCAGAGGAGTCGCCCCCTGCTGGTCACTACACAGAAGTAGAGTCATTTGCTCATAGACGTCTATGGGAGCAGAGGAGTCGCCCCCTGCTGGTCACTACACAGAAGTAGAGTCATTTCCTCATAGACGTCTATGGGAGCAGAGGAGTCGCCCCCTGCTGGCACTACACAGAAGTAGAGTCATTTCCTCATAGACGTCTATGGGAGCAGAGGAGTTGCCCCCTGCTGGTCACTACACAGAAGTAGAGTCATTTCCTCATAGACGTCTATGGGAGCAGAGGAGTCGCCCCCTGCTGGTCACTACACAGAATGCAGCTTTAACACTTGAAGCTTTGACTTCCCGCCTTCGTCCAAATGTAGATGAAGATGTTTGAAAGTGGCAGCCTGTGGGTGTGGCCTAATTCCGCTGGTTGCTTCCCGTCCAGGTGAGGGAGCTGAGGCTGAAGGCCTCGTCCTACCGCCGTCGGGCCTGGGGGGCCAATTTTGACAGAGACCATCTGAGCCAGCTGCTGTCCGAACACAACGTCCTGTGGGAGCCGACGGACACCACAGACCCCCCCACGCCTCACCTGACCTTTGACCTCCTCGCTGACCCGGGCAGCAGCGGCACCTCCCCCGTGGAGGCCCTGAGCCCGGCCAGGTGAGGGAGCTCAGAGGAGCCCACGCCGTCCCAAGCTGGACACCGAGGGGAAACACTGAAGTGTGGTTGTGCTTCCAGAAGCTCCAGTAAGAGGCCTTCTGTTACGAGCTCCACCCACCGAAACACACCAACACCTCCAGGTCAGGCCACCAGAGAAGAAGGAGAAGAAGGAGAAGAAGGAGAAGAAGAAGGCGACAGGTAGGTGTTTGAGTAGGAAACCAGCGAGCCCCCCTTTGATGATGTAAGAACATTGGAGGTCTGTGTGCAGACGTTATTCCTCCCATGTAACAGCAAGGTCCGTTTGTTTGTTTGTTTGTTTGTTTGTAGTGAGGAGGGAAGGTTACCGACTCCGAGGCTGAAGATGAGACCGGTTCAGAGAACTCACCATGACCTCACCACGCCTGCCACCGGTACACACAACGCCTTCTGAGTCACTGACCTTCTGACCTCACACCTGTAGATGCTTCAGAAAGGCTCGCTCTTTTTATTGTTTTTTTTGTATCTGTTTCTTTTGACCTCTGACCTCTAGGAGGAGCTATTCTGGTGGGAAAACTGAAGAGCAGTGCCGAAGCTTCTCCAAACAAACAGGTAATATTATTGTACATCATATTATATCACTATACTGTATCATAATACTTTCTATAACGTTATACGTTACGTTTCAGAGGTGTGGGTCAGATGTTTCCTTGGCCGACAAGCCAGTCCGACTGAAGGAGGCGTGGTCTGACAATGGCCCCGCCCAGGCCCACACTGGCCCCGCCCTAAACCACAAGCAAGCCACCAGTCCTGCCTCTAAACCAATCAGGACGACGCAAACAGCCCCCATGGCCCCGCCCCCACCACACTGTATCCGAGGCACGCTGAGAAACGCCGACTTCCAGCACAACGGTGAGACACTCGATCAATTCCACTATTCATGGATCTGTTTTCTACAGCTAAAACCAAACATTTATAATCCATCAATTCATATTAATCAACAAATTGATTCGTTCAAAAAAGTCAATAAAACAATTTAAAACGCTGAAATGTAAAATGTCTCTTCTGAAGTTTGTATCAAGTCACAAAAGAACCTGTTTGATCCGATTGTTTGTTTATCTTTGTTTTGATCAAGATCTCCCACAAACAGACACACACACACAGGGGTGGTTAAAGGGGGTTAAAGGTGGTTTTTGTTACCACGGTTACGTCCCATGGCAACACCTGCGCCTGTAGTAACTTCCTTGGTCCGGGTCTCCCAGGTGAGCTGGGTCTGAGGTTCAGGGAGCTTCGGTGTCCAGGTGGAGGCTGCTGCTCTGATGAAGGTGAGCATTTAAAAAAAGAATTGACTTTCATTATTGATTATTGTCATCACTGTTTGAAACCTTTCTCCCGTTGCCTAGACGACCGGCTGTCGGTGATGTCGTGGCGCTCCGCGGCCTCCTGCTCCGCGGCCTCCGTCGTGCTGCAGCGCGCTCAGAAGAGACAGGAACACTTCTGGGGGAAGAGATGACCTTTGACCTCCAGGGCCTTTCAGAACATCGATCAGTTGAACAGTTGTTAGAATAACGTCATTTAATATGTATTTTTTACACAGTAATAGATGTTTTTATAAATTGGGTCATAATGTTTGTGTAGTAAGTTTCTCTGATACATAAAGCATCAAATGGTTGACCTCTGACCTCTGACCTCTCGTTTGTTTCCTCCTGACAGAAGGATGTTTCTCTCTCGACATCACAAAAACTTTTCTCTTCCTCTGAATGGCTTCAACGCGTCCTGATGAACTAATCATTTAGTATTCAAGTTTTTACTATGAAATGACATCACGTCAAACTAAATTACCTACAAGAACCACAATAACTGATTTAATGTCTGTAGACTCAAGTTTAACATTTGTAATTATAACATGTAAATAAAACAATTTTCTACTTGATTCCCAAATGTTGAGGTGTGAAGATGTCAGATTTCAAGACTATATGAAATAATACTGTCACATTTAATTTAATCTTTGGCAACAAATGTGTTGAGTTTTTCATAAAAGACACATAATAGAAAAGAGATGATGGTGATCAATGAAGTTCGATTCAATCTGTTTGTTGATCTTTGCATTGATCTGAATCTGCGACAGAAGACAAATGTAGAAGTAAAATAAGAATGTTCCTCTGAGGTTTGGAGCAGGAAGTAGCAGAGTGTACAAGTACCTCAAATATACTTCAGTACTGTACATTTTAGTAATATTTTTAACATCACTAAATATATTCTATGTAGAAAGAACAAACATCGGCATCACTTCCTCTCACAGCCGATCACCTGGCAACCTGACACATTTACACACACACACATACACACACACACTGTAAATTCCCCTCATTGCATCGACAGACGGAACAAAGTTCTCTCCGGTGATGATGTCATCCTGTGACGTCATCACCGTGGAACAACAAAGATCCGTAGTCCAGTCTGGAAGATTCAATCTTCAGGAATATCATTTTTTACCTTCTTAGAAACTGACTCTTTTATGTATTACCTATAATACACACAAGTTTTCACTTATCTTTTCATGTAATTGGCGTCTGAGTTTGCGGCTGCTCTTAGCTCCGCCCCCCTCATTCCACACATCATCTGAACCAATGGAGACATCCAGGATGCTCAAAAGGTTTGTCCTCAAAGTCTACAGAAGGACGTCCTCTTTGTATTATTTATTTCTAAATATATTGTACGTGTTAATTTACGGTAAAACATTTAATTGAATGGAACAAAATCCCCAAATACAAGAGAATGAATAAAACCGCATAGATAAAGACAAACATTCATAAATCGGAATAAATAAAACCTATAATCAACGGATGCTCTAAACATCACAAGAACAAATGAGATAAATTTGTATTCCTTACATTTGTATAAACTAAAGATATTATGGTTGCTGGTGGTTTCCCTTCTGTTCACTGGTTGCTCCACTTCACCTCCTCACTGCGTGTTGCAACAGGTCTTATTACGCTTTCTGTGACACACTAGAAATATTAGAAATTACTTTTGTGCAATAGAAGCAACAACTGATGAGAAATCAGAGCGGAAACAATTTGATGTGATTGTTGTAAATCGGCTTATTTGATGAAATTGCACTTTCATGTTTCTTGTTCTTCTGAGTTTGTTCTCTACGGTGGAAATGCACTTATTGTAAGTCGCTTTGGATGAAAGCCTCAGCTGATTGACATGTGATGGAATGATTGATTTAAAAATACGGTAAAAATCTGTTTGTTTTGTGTTACCTGATTACAGTGGAAACGCATGTATCCGTCTGTGAGGTATTCACACGCACACAAACAAGATGAATCCTAAAAATAGAAAGAGAAACTCAATCCTTTAACAACACAAAATGTTGCAGGAGATTGACACCAGATAGAAAAAGTGTTTTTAAAAAAGGGGGGAAAAACCTCTGTGACATTGAACGTTCACCCAGAGTCTGAGGTCACGACACCATCATCACGGCCTCATGGAGGTGTGTTCCTCAGCTGGCTTCCTACAGCTGTATGAATCTCTCTCAACGCGTTTGTTTTCTCGGTTTGGATCGATTGGTGGTGACAGGAAGAGCCTCTCCTCGCTGGTTGGCTGCAAAGGTCCACAGAATCTCTTCCCATAGTCAGTCTGAGATCCACTCGGGGGGGGGGGGGGCACTGTTACTGCGTCTGGGGGCAGAAGGTCTCTCGTGAAGTGGATGCTCTGTCGTGGCGTCCCACAGGGCTCGATCCTGGGTCCCCTGGTTTTTCTTTATTTAAAAGGGGACATCATCTCCATGCTGAGTCCCAGAGAAGCTTTAAGCTCCTTTGACCATTATGCAGCCTTCGTTTCATCACCGTAATACTTGACTTCTCTCTTCGGAGAGATTGCATGAAGGACTTCATATTGATTTGATTTCTTCTTGGAGCAGAGGCCCTGAAGTCTAAGCTGCATTATTGTTTTCAGAATCGTGCTTTCAATTTGTTTATTTAATCATGCAGAATATTATTAACATTAAAAAGAAAATCCTGCATCTGAAAACATAAACTCTGTTTGTTTTCGGTATTGCATCATGCTTTAACCTGCTGTCATTAGATGATGAACAATGATGCTGTTGTTAATCATTACAAACATAATAACGCACGTACTCGGGCTTTTTGGACGAGTTGGACGAGTTTTCCTTCCAAGGGGGAAGTTTATGGAACATCTCGTCTAGCTTTTGAGGTTAGGGAGGGTGTGTGTGTGTGTGTGTGTGTGTGTGTGTGTGTGTGTGTGAGGAAGTGATGTCACTGGAGAAGTACATGTAGATTTTCTTTTAGAAAATCGTTGACAAACATTATTTAGTGTTTGTCGTCACTGACTGTTAATTTCCTCCCTTTGTGAGTGACAGTAAACACAGATTGTAACAGCTCAGCACTGACCGTGCGTGTGTGTGTGTGTGTGTGTGCGTGTGTGTGTGTGTGTCTGTGTGTGTGTGTGTGTTGGGGTTTTTTGATGGTTACCTGTCCTATATTTCTGCAGCGGTGGGCGGAGGACTGATTTGTATAAAAAGACGCGGCTCCAGAAGTCTTCACACCAGCATCCACTGACAGGTGAGCAAACACACACACACACACACACACACACACACAGATGCAGTGGTTTAATACTTTAACGTTTTATTTATGAACCTTATTAATTATCTAAAATCTGTTTTCTGTCTTGCAGTGAAAGAAGAAAATACTCTGACTCCGACTAACTCGTCCACCTGAACCATGAAGCCCGCCGCCGCCACGCTCGACTCTTTCCTCCGTCCGGCCGCCGCCGTCCTGGTGCCGCTGCTCCTGATTGGCTGGGCCGGGGCCGCGGCGCTCCCATTGGACAAGCCGCTCAGCCAGCCGCTGAGAAGCAAGGAGACGTACCAGGCCGTCCGCGACGTGTCGCTACATGTGAGTGGTCAACTTAGAACGAAATGTTACACTGGTTTGCTTATTGGGATTAATAAGTTATATTTTTAGTTTTTGCATTTTTAATCATCTCACTTTTTGAGTTGAGATTTGTGATATGTTAACTATTATATATTATTATTTTATTCATCCATTAACTTGTAAGCAGTATTGTATTGCAACGTGAGTTTGTTCCTTTGCTCAAAGGCTTCATATTTGATTCAATATATTTTATATGTAGAAAAGGAACCTGCAAAGTAAATTTAAACACTTAACAGTTTTTCCTGTGCCGATGTGATGGGTTTCGGGACAGAGGATGTTGCATGTGTACAGACTGTAAAGCCCTCTGAGGCAAATTTGTAACTTGCGATTTTGGGCTATACAAAATAAAATGAATTGAATTGAATTGAATTGAACACTTTGAGGAGCGTTTCTTAGCATTACTGATGCTAATGCTAATTGATCTGTTTTTCCCGCCTCTCCAGGCTCAGACCCTGCAGACGGTCGAAGACTCCAGCCACCGACTGATGCCCCGAGTCAACACCAGCCAGGTGAGAGTTGTTTTGAAGCCCCCCCCCCCCCCCCTGGTTACTACCAAGAAAGGAACAATTCTAACATTGAACTTCTGACCTCGGCCTCTCAGGACCACCTGAAGATCTGCTGCCTCCACGCCAACATCCTGGACTTCTACCTGAACAACATCCTGCACCAGCGCGACAACATGCACCCCAAAATGCACCGGCTGAAGACCGACCTCCACCGCGTCAGCGAGGACCTGCAGACTCACGGCTGTGTGAGTGTCAGACGCGGCGTTGGGCCGGCTAGCTTAGCTTAGCATGAAGATTGGGGGATTGGAGCGATGAAGGAGAACATTGATTCAATGGAGATTATGAATCCGATGCTGCCGATCTTTTATGCTAAGTCATCATTCGTACTTATGCCACAGACAAAGCAAAGCGCTAACCGCCGCTAACTGCCGCTAACTGCCGCTAACTGCCGCTAACTGCCGCTAACTGCCGCTAACCGCCGCTAACCTTCCCTTCCCGCCTGTCCCTGCAGAACGTGACTCACTTCCACGAGCATCATCACGCTGTCGAGTTTCGCAGGAAGTTAAAAGCGGTGAGAAATGGTTTTAAATCTATCACATATTTATTGTCTTGAACTAAATAGCGATCTTTGCGTCTCTAACGGCGGTCTTTGTCTCTCAGATGGACGGAGAGCAGGGGATGATCAAGGCGGTGGGGGAGGTGGACATCCTGTTCTCCTACCTGCAGGACTTCTGCATCCAGCCGAGGAACCGCACCAAGTCCGACTGACTCGCCACCTTCGACCACTTTTATACTCATATTTATTATGGAGATCTTTCATTGAAGAGCAGTTTTTTGATACCGTATTTAATTTGATTAGTTATTTATGTATTTATTGATGCGTGTTTATGGCTTCGTATCATGAAGGAGTTTCAGTATTTAAACGTTACACTCAATAAACTGTTTGTTACGATATTCACCGAAAACGAATAAAATTTGCTTTTGAATATGAACGTTGGCTCGTCTCTCTGCTGGTGTACTAGTAGTAGTATTACAGTTTTACAGTTTTGGATCACTTACACACTAAAATAATAATAAACTAAAAGTATTACACTATTAGCAAAACATTACACTCAAGATGCAAAGCATCAGCCCATATTTGCACAACATTGTCAACCTCTACACACAGTGATTTGCAAAACACTAAACACACTTAACATACATTACACACAAAAATCTATCATGAAGTCATGTCCTTGCAATACCAAAGCACTGACTGTCAAATGAGCACACTGTCCAACCAATTGCTTCAACACAGTCATCAGGTGTGCAAACACCTGTTTGCTTAATTGTAAACACACCAGTCAGGTGTAAAAGCACTATAAAACGCAGCAGGTGAGTTCATTGGTCTTCAAGCACAATGGAAAGAGTAAGACGAGGACGAGGACGAGGACGAGGACGAGGACGAGGACGAGGAGGAAGCGGACCCAAGAAGGGGCTCAAAGAGGACCGAATCTGACAAATGAGATCCGCGCAACACTGGTTGACCACGTTGTCAACCACGGCCTGAC
Source organism: Pungitius pungitius (assembly GCF_949316345.1). Taxonomy (NCBI): domain Eukaryota; kingdom Metazoa; phylum Chordata; class Actinopteri; order Perciformes; family Gasterosteidae; genus Pungitius; species Pungitius pungitius. The sequence continues at coordinate 1,094,404 of NC_084901.1, forward strand.
GCTGAGGGAGGCTGGACTGCGAGTTCAGCCAAATCTAAGCCGATATACAGTGGCAAGTGACTTTCGACTGGAAAATAGGTATTGTAAAAATATCATATCAAAAACGTCTGCACGGTTTCAGTAACTGCTTAGAGTACTGTATTCTATGCACTATCAGCACTTCTGTTACCTTTTCTTGTTTATTGTTACAGTTTTTTTGGATCGCTTACACACTAAAATTAAAAGTATTACACTATTAGCAAAACACTGCACTCAAGATGCAAAACATCAGCCCATATTTGCACAACTATAAGCACATTGTCAACCTCACACCTGTTGCAAAACTCTACACACAGTGATTTGCAAAACACTAAACACACATAACATACGTTACACACAAAAATCTATCATGAAGTCATGTCCTTGCAATACCAAAGCACTGACTGTCAAATGAGCACACCGTCCAACCAATTGCTTCAACACAGTCATCAGGTGTGCAAACACCTGTTTGCTTAATTGTAGACACACCAATCAGGTGTATAAGCACTATAAAAAGCAGCAGGTGAGTTCATCGGTCTTCAAGCACAATGGAAAGAGTAAGACAAAGACGAGGACGAGGACGAGAAGAAGGACCAGGACCAGGACGAGGACGAGGACGAGGACCAGGACCAGGACCAGGACGAGGACGAGGACGAGGACGAGGACGAGAAGAACGACCAGGAAGAGGAAGACAAGCATGTGCTCAAAGAGGACCGAATCTGACAAATGAGATCCGCGTAACACTGGTTAACCACGTTGTCAACCACGGCCTGACGCTGAGGGAGGCTGGACTGCGAGTTCAGCCAAATCTAAGCCGATATACAGTGGCAAGTGTGATAAGAACATTTCGACTGGAAAATAGGTATTGTAAAAATATCATATCAAAAACATCTGCATGGTTTCAGTAACTGCTTACAGTACTGTATTCTATGCACTATCAGCACTTCTGTTACCTTTTCTTGTGAAATGATTGTACTATTGTATACTGTTTTTTTTTTCTACATAGGATTGAGGGTCAGGGACGACAAGGGGGAAGACCTCCTATGTTCACAGAACAGCAAGAGAGGGAGATAGTAAATCTGGTTTTGGCCAACAATGCTATAACACTCAAGCAGCTCCAAGCTAACATTGTCAATGACCCCGCCATTTTCAACGATATCCATCAGGTCTCAACATCAACACTGGCACGCATCCTAAAAAAAAAACCATATTCAAATGAAGCAAATTTATAGAGTGCCTTTCGAGCGCAATTCCGAAAGAGTGAAACGAGCGCGGCATGATTATGCAGAGGTATGTATTCACTTTAGCAGTGTGATCTTGCATACTGTCTCATCATCTTTTACTGTAACATGTCTACTAGATCTACACTGAACTACACCATTTTGCCTGACACTGTTTTTCAGAGAGTTTTACAAATGGATGGAGAGGAGATCCAGCATGAGTTCATTTATGTAGATGAGGCTGGGTTCAACCTGACGAAAACACGAAGGAGGGGAAGAAACATCATTGGCCACAGGGCTATAGTCAATGTCCCAGGGCAACGTGGGGGTAATATAACACTCTGTGCAGCCATTACACAGCATGGGGTCCTCCACCGCCATGCCCATATGGGCCCTTACAACACAGCACTCATTCTTGCATTCTTGGACCAATTGCACAACATAACTGCATTAAATCAAATCGATCGTATGCAATACATTGTTGTCTGGGACAATGTGTCTTTCCACCGCTCTGCTCTGGTTCAGAACTGGTTTCAGCAACATCCACAGTTCACAGTCCTATACCTTCCACCATACTCTCCATTCCTCTACCCTATAGAAGAGTTTTTCTCTGCTTGGCGGTGGAAGGTATATGATCTCCGTCTCCAGGCTGACGTACCCCTCATCCAAGCCATGGAGGACGCCTGTGACCAGATGGAGGTTGCAGCAATGCAAGGATGGATTCGTCATTCAAGACGTTTCTTTCCAAGGTGTCTTGCTAATGACAACATTGCTTGCGATGTTGATGAAATTCTCTGGCCAGATCCAGCTAGGCGAAGAGACAATATCTAGTTTTTTAATGTAATGTTTTTTTTTTCATTTACAATACGTAAAGTGACGCTTGGTTACAGTATTATGGATCTCCATGTCAACATTTTGGGCGTGTTGAGAAATAAATGAGTATCTTCAATCAGCAACATTGGTCTTGTGTAGTGTTTGGTGAATTTACATTATATTTGTACTTTGTTGATGTAGTAGCCTACTCTAATCATAAGAAAGTAGAAGTGCTAAAAGTGTTTTAAGTTTATCACAGTAGAGTGTAACTCGTGCAAACAGAGTATAGTAATGTGAAACGTGTGTGCTTCATATGGTAACAAAGTGTGTTTTTTAAAAAGAAGTGTATAGTTTTAACAAGTGTGTTTAATTTTGCAAAGGATCTTTAGTGTTGTGCTAATTGTGTGTAGTGTTTTGAAAACACGGGCCCTGTTTTGAAAATTGTGCTTTAGCAATCCAAAAAAACTGTAATTATTGTACAATTTTTTTCTACATAGTATTGTGGGTCAGGGACGACAAGGGGAAGACCTCCTATGTTCACAGAACAGCAAACGAGGGAGATAGTAAATCTGGTTTTGGCCAACAATGCTGTAACACTCGAGCAGCTCCAAGCTAACATTGTCAATGACCCCGCCATTTTCAACGATATCCATCAGGTCTCAACATCAACACTGGCACGCATCCTAAAAAAAAACCATATTCAAATGAAGCAAATTTATAGAGCGCAATTCCGAAAGAGTGAAACGAGCGCGGCGATTATGCAGAGGTATGTATTCACTTTAGCAGTGTGATCTTGCATACTGTCTCATAATCTTTTACTGTAATATGTCTACTAGATCTACACTGAACTACACCATTTTGCCTGACACTGTTTTTCAGAGAGTTTTACAAATGGATGGAGAGGAGATCCAGCATGAGTTCATTTACGTAGATGAGGCTGGGTTCAACCTGACGAGAACACGAAGGAGGGGAAGAAACATCGATGTCCCCGGGCAACGTGGGGGTAATTTAACACTCTGTGCAGCCATTACACAGCATGGGGTCCTCCACCGCCATGCCCATATGGGCCCTTACAACACAGCACTCATTCTTACATTCTTGGACCAATTGCACAACATGACTGCATCAAATCAAATCGATCGAATGCAATACATTGTTGTCTGGGACAATGTGTCTTTCCACCGCTCTGCTCTGGTTCAGAACTGGTTTCAGCAACATCCACAGTTCACAGTCCTATACCTTCCACCATACTCTCCATTCCTCTACCCTATAGAAGAGTTTTTCTCTGCATGGCGGTGGAAGGTATATGATCTCCGTCTCCAGGCTGAGGTCCCCCTCATCCAAGCCATGGAGGACGCCTGTGACCAGATGGAGGTTGCAGCAATGCAAGGATGGATTCGTCATTCAAGACGTTTCTTTCCAAGGTGTCTTGCTAATGACAACATTGCTTGCGATGTTGATGAAATTCTCTGGCCAGATCCAGCTAGGCGAAGAGACAATATCTAGTTTTTTAATTTAATTTAATTTTTTTATTCACAATACGTCAAGTGACGCTTGGTTACAGTATTATGGATCTCCATGTCAACATTTTGAGCGTGTTGAGAAATAAATGAGTATCTTCAGTCAGCAACATTGGTTTTGTGTAGTGTTTGGTGAATTTACATTATATTTGTACTTTGTTGATGTAGTAGCCTACTCTAATCATAGGAAAGTAGAAGTGCTAAAAGTGTTTTAGGTTTATCACAGTAGAGTGTAACTCGTGCAAACAGAGTATACTAATGTGAAACGTGTGTGTTTCATATTTGAAAGTGTGTTTTTAAAAAGAAGTGTATAGTTTTAACAAGTGTGTTTAATTTTGCAAAGGATCTTTAGTGTTTTGCTAATTGTGTGTAGTGTTTTGAAAACACGGGCCCTGTTTTGAAAATTGTGCTTTAGCAATCCAAAAAAACTGTAGTACTATTAGTAGCAGTAGTCGTACTGGTAAAACTAGTTGTAGTATTATTACTATTATTGGCAATAGTAGTAGTAGCAATCGTAGTAGAAGTAATAGTAATTTTGTAGTTTTTTATATAATTATTGTGAATTTATAATAAAGTTAAAACATCATATATATATATATATATAAAAAACAAAAGTATCTGAGATTTTAGTTTAAGAGCTCTTTGATCCTAAAGTCAATAAATACACACAGAGCAGTAAAACGTTGCGTCAATCAATCAATCAATCATCAATCAAACAATTACAAGTGATATTTACTGATCTGAGGCGGAGTCAAACAATCACAGTGTAATTCTTCTGATTTCATTGAAATGTACGAATTATATGTGTTCAGAAATTAAATCAAATTATATTTAAATTGCATTCAAACGAAAGTGTTATGAAGGAATTCTGTCTGTAAAAATAGGTAAAGAAACATGAAAAATCCCCAATATTTGAATAGATGATTCCTATTATCTGTACATGATCAGTTTTATGAGATTATCTGACAACACACACACACACACACACATGTGCACTTTATATCAAACTGGTGCAGAAACCTGCAGCAACCTCAAGAAGACGAGACCTACTTTCAATATTGTGGCATTTGTCTTAGCTCATTGTGTGTGTGTGAGTGTGTGTGTGTGTGTGTGTGTGTGTGTGTGTGTGGGGGGGGGGGGGGGGTATGACTCGTCACCCCTTTCTTGAACAAATAATTTGTTCTCAGTCATTTAAGGTTGCGTCTCCATATTGTCACTAGTCTCACCTGCAAAGAAATTAAATGATTTCAGAAACCAAAAGAAACATTTGAGAAGAACAGGAAGTGATGCTGATGATGATTGTTTGATAAAACAAACAGATGATTAAACATTATTTAAATTACATCACATGTCATTTAGCTGATGTTTTTATCCAAAGGGACTTACAATAAGAGCATTTCAACCATAAGGAAACTCAGAAGAAACAAGAAAGTGCAATTTTCGTCAAATAAGCCGATGTACAACTGGTTCTAGATCAGATCCATTATGAGTCCAGTTTAAGGTCTACGGTGTGTTAGTCTTTAGTCTGAAGAGGTGTGTCTTTAGTGTGAAGATGTGAAGGCTCTCTGTGGTCCTGGATGAGGCAACTACTGGTAACCAGTGAAGAGTGGAGTAGTGGAGGAGTGTGGGAGAACTTAAGGTTGAAGACCAGTGGAGCTGCTGCATTCTGGATGAGCTGCAGAGGTGGAATGGAGCAGGGAGACCCGCCAGGAGACAGTTACAATAATCCAGGAGATGACAAGAACCTGAATCAGTACCTACGCCTCTTTCTGAGTGAGAAGGGGTCGTGTTCTCCTGATATTGTAGAGCGTGGCTTCAGGTGGTGAGTGGACCTCCACTGAGAGATGTCAGGCAGAGATCTGCGTGAGGGAAGGAGAGAATTAGTTGGGTGTCATCAGCTGAGGTAGGAGAAACCATCCGAGTGAATGACGGAGCCGAGAGAGATGGTGTAGATAGAGAAGAGGAGGGGACCCAGGACGGAGCCCTGAGGAACTCCAGCAGTAAGAGGACAAGGTTTCAACACAGATCTTCTCCAAGTTACCCGGTAGGTGCATCCATCAAGGTAGATAAAGAAGAGATTAATACAAGTCTCTTTGGGGTCTAAAATGGACATTTAGATTTTCATTCACCCACCTGTCCGTCCAGCCCTCCATCAGGTCACATGACCTCTATATAAGCCTCTATATTCACCTGTCCCCACCTCCCTCATTAGGTCACATGACCTCCTCACCTGCATTTCATCCCCATTGTTAGTCTCCCACTTCGGTCTCCTGCTGGACGAGGGCTAGATTGGAATCGTCAGATGTTCTCAGGAAGGTTCCTCACTGGGAGAAAGGAAGTGAAGTAAAGTGAAGTAGTGAAAATGGCGCCATGATAAGAGCTGTTGAATGTCTCCAATACAAAGAAAAGGAGCTTCAATGGTTCCTTTCTTAGCTCCTTGAGCATAGGATTCCTTGGGGCAGCGGTATTTAAATAGTAACGTATCATTGGTCCGTTCAGGAGGAATAACGATCATGACGTAGAAACGCAGATCATGTGAGTAACCGTTAGCGTGACTCATGTATGTTAATAAAGTTTTACTTTGAAGCTGGTCGTCTGCCTGACTCACACCGTAACGACACATGAAGGCATCTCAGAGGCTTCTTTGTAGCCTGCATCACAACTACGCAGCTCAGTGGAAGTGGAGCCGATCCCTAAACACCGCCTTGTCCTTTCCTAACTCCTCCTCAACGCTCCTAACCACCTTTCCTTGACCCCTTTTTCCACAGAGGTCCAGGATTAGGGGTTAGGAAAAGACATTAGGAGGTCTCTGCGGTCCATCAGGACCAAGACCTCTCGCCACACAGTTTTTTCCTGTCATTAGTTGGTCTTATGAACCGAATACTCTGCACAGTGGTTTCTCTCAGCATGCAAACATATGGACATACATTCGTGTTTTAGCCTACTTCTCCTTTTGTATTGTTGTTCTTTTGTATTGTTGTTATTTTATTCTTATATCGCACCAAGTCAAATTCCTCCATGTGTAACACATCTGGCAATAAATGGCTTTTGATTCTGAATCTGATTTCAATTATAATTCAATTCCAGCCAATAAAAGCTTGTCATGTTGACTAAGGAACAGTTAAACTAAAAACCAAATCTTTTCCACATAACATTTTTCATAAAATAAAATGTAAAAAGTTTTCTATCCATTGAGCTCCTACAAAAAAAAGCATAAAGGAGAATGAGACTTTGAACAAAAGACAAAAACATTTTGGGGAAACTTAAAGAAAAGTCCGGTGCAGAGCAGGACGTGTGAATTTCTATGATCCCTGCTGAAGGGAGGCAGTCTTACCTGTGTGACATCATCACTGGGGATTTCCCCAGGCAGGTGACACCAGGATGAACAGCAAACTTCCCACCGCGCGTGTGTGTGTGTGTGTGTGTGTGTGTGATTAGGATCATTTAGCTCAGCTCTTTGTGCAGAGCAGACAGTAACAGGAAATAGATCACATGCTGGCGTCACCTGTAGAGCTGCACAAACACCTGAGGCCCCCAGATAACTCCAGGTTATTCACGCCTGCAGTTACTTCCTGGTTCAAAAGTGGGACCTTCTGATATGCTGTTGCCTCATTGTGGTCAGTGAGGCAACAGCATATCCAGGTGCGCTAACTCTACAACATGAGCCTGGTTCATTTTGAGCCCGTATTCGTTTAATTTGTCATCTTGGCAACATTAAACTACAGCTGATTGGTTCCCCAGAAGCTCCTGTTTGTAACAACAAATGAAACATAAATGTGGCCATTGTTTAATTCAATTGCTTCAACCTGTTGAGATAACTAGCTTCGTATTCACCCTCAGGCCTGAAACCTTTTTACTATGCTACATCTAATAATAGCATGTGGGATTGTCCGTCTCACCTATGGGCGGGAACAGGTGCTTTAAATCCTCCTCACAATGACGTCACGTCTGTGAGGCAAGTGGGGAAAACACATGTCAATGTTTGACTTTCTATTCTGGCTCTGGAATGTTGGAGCAACGCTGCAGTTCAAGGTCTATTTTTATCTCTTGAATAGCAGAAGAGGGATGTAATTGCTGCAGGTTGTGTGTTTTTACCTCATCCAACCAGCAATGTGTAGCTAGCGTTCTCTTTGTTGTTGTGTTAAAAAACAGACATTTAAATTATATTCTCTTTAAATTTACTGAATCTCTTAATGTAGACTTTTAATACAATTTAAATTGCATAATTTATGTAATCATGTATTGATTAAAGGTTCTTTGACGTTAGTGCTATTTGGCAAACATTAGCATGCTAACATGCTAAAGTAAGACCTTGTGTTAGCCCTCTGCCTCACAGCGTGGTTATTTACTTTCTTCATCCATCATTCATCCTTCATTCATTCTTCATTCATCCATCATTCATCCATCATTCACCCTTCATTCATCCTTCATTCATCCTTCATTCATCCATCATTCATCCTTCATTCATCCTTCATTCATCCATCATTCATCCTTCATTCATCCATCATTCATCCATCATTCATCCTTCATTCATCCTTCATTCATCCATCATTCACCCTTCATTCATCCATCATTCATCCATCAATCATCCTTCATTCATCCATCTTCACCCTTCATTCATCCATCATTCATCCTTCATTCATCCATCATTCATCCATCATTCATCCTTCATTCATCCATCATTCACCCTTCATTCATCCATCATTCATCCTTCATTCATCCATCATTCACCCTTCATTCATCCATCATTCATCCATCATTCATCCTTCATTCATCCATCATTCATCCATCATTCATCCTTCATTCATCCATCATTCACCCTTCATTCATCCATCATTCACCCATCATTCATCCATCATTCATCCATCATTCATCCTTCATTCATCCATCATTCACCCATCATTCACCCATCATTCATCCATCATTCATCCATCATTCATCCTTCATTCATCCATCATTCATCCATCATTCATCCATCATTCATCCTTCATTCATCCATCATTCATCCATCATTCATCCTTCATTCATCCATCATTCATCCATCATTCATCCTTCATTCATCCATCATTCACCCTTCATTCATCCATCATTCATCCATCATTCATCCTTCATTCATCCATCATTCATCCATCATTCATCCTTCATTCATCCATCATTCACCCTTCATTCATCCATCATTCACCCATCATTCATCCATCATTCATCCATCATTCATCCTTCATTCATCCATCATTCACCCATCATTCACCCATCATTCATCCATCATTCATCCATCATTCATCCATCATTCATCCATCATTCATCCTTCATTCATCCATCATTCATCCATCATTCATCCTTCATTCATCCATCATTCATCCATCATTCATCCTTCATTCATCCATCATTCATCCATCATTCATCCTTCATTCATCCATCATTCACCCTTCATTCATCCATCATTCACCCATCATTCATCCATCATTCATCCATCATTCATCCTTCATTCATCCATCATTCACCCATCATTCACCCATCATTCATCCATCATTCATCCATCATTCATCCATCATTCATCCATCATTCATCCTTCATTCATCCATCATTCATCCATCATTCATCCTTCATTCATCCATCATTCATCCATCATCCATCATTCACCTCGATGGATAAAGTCGAATGGAAGAGTTGATGGAATTTTCCGTTAAACAAACGTACTTCTGCTGGAAACTGGAGCGCCTGTAGAATGAGCTCTCTGATGACATCAGGACTGCAGAGAGCCTCTACATCTTCCGTCGAAAACTCAAGACACACCTTTTTAGACTCTACCTTGAGTGTGTGTGTGTGGGTGTGGGTGTGTGGTGTGTGTGTGTGTGTGTGTGTGTGTGTGTGTGTGTGTGTGTGTGTGTGTGTGTGTGTGTGTGTGTGTGTGTGTGTGAAGAGGTTTTGTTGGAAGCCGTCTGTTGACCGGAGGAAAGACACCGTCTCGTTATCGGGGTCAAACTCATGAAGTCGAGTTAAAGAAAAAAACTACCTGCAGAGTCACTGCTTCCCGGCTAAGTCGACCAAAACCACAACCTACTTCTATCTGACCACACATCTGAAGGGTGCTTACCAAAGTGAACCAAAGGCAGGGAAATCGGATCAGACTTCTTGCAAAATACCATGGACGCAAAAACCTATTATTCGTCATCAACGTTTCTCAGACGCTTTGAAATGTCACAAAAGTCAAAGGTGGAAGCCGCAGATCCTCAGGCCTGACGACAGAAGAATTGATTCTGTGTAGTGACCAGCAGGGGGCGACTCCTCTGCTCCCATAGACGTCTATGAGGAAATGACTCTACTTCTGTGTAGTGACCAGCAGGGGGCGACTCCTCTGCTCCCATAGACGTCTATGAGGAAATGACTCTACTTCTCTCTTGATTTATTCCCTCAGTAAACATTGTAAACATGAGTTTATGGTCTAAGTCTCTAGTTTCAAGTCTTCTTCAATGCAGCATGATGTTCATTTAGTGAATGATGGTCCATTTAGAGTCAAACAGACCATGAAGCAGGGGATGCTTTAGGGCGGGGATACACAATGATTGACAGGTCTCGACCGGAGTCATTCACTGGTTCTAAAGCCAACATGGCGACATTTAAACAACATTTAAACTGGAAGCTTTTTAACGCCGAGTGACGTCACCACAACTGAACTTCTAGTCTACAGTGTCTGCACTTTTGGTCTTAGAGGGTCTCGATGCATTTCCCAGCATGCACCGCAAGGGCCGATCACCTGCTAATCAACAGGATGATTTGACAAAAATCCTTCCTGCAGAGAGGTCGGTGTGGTTGCTTGACCTGGATACTGGTCTGACTTTGACACACACGCTTTTCCATGACCTGAGCTTTTCTTCATTTGACTCAAACATGTATTCATCCATTTCTTCTTCTACCTCTTCTTCTTCCGCGGCGCCGGCGTGCTGACTCGGTCTTTAATCTGCGTCGGATGGAGAGCAATCTGGCGCCTTCTGAAACTCGCTAAGGAGGGAAACAAATCCGCCGAGTTAGAGTTTCCTCGGCTGCGTTCGACCGAAGCCGCAACCTACTTTTATCTGTCTGCACATCTAAAACACCAAAACCAGGTTTTCACCAAGAGCCACCCGTTAAAACCAACAGGAAATGACATCACCATCGACTCCGGCGGTCGGGAGTGGGAGGAGAAGAAGAAAGAACAGAACTAGGAGGAGAGGGAATGAGGGGAGAGGGAAAAGGAGATGATGGTAGGAGGAAAGGGTATCAAGAAGGAAGGAGGCAACAAAGAGGAAAACCAACAGGAAATAAAACGAGAAGAAGAAAGGGGAGACAGGAAGGATGGAACGAAAGAGAAGAGGAGAGTTTACAGAGCGTTAAAGAAAGAGAGAAAGGGAAACAAAGCAGAAAAAGGGACAGGGATGAGAAGTAGATCACATGTCATTTATCTGATGCTTTTATCCACAGTGACTTACAATAAGTGCATCTCATCCACAGAGGAACAAGGACCAAGAAAGTACAACTTCTTGCAATAAGCAGATGTACAACTTGTTAGAGATAAGAATCAAGTCCAGTTTAAGGTCTACAGTGTGTTAGTGTTTAGCTCTTTGTGGTCCTGATGTCATCAGAGAATAAAGAGGAGAAAAAGAGGAGGAGAGGAGGAGGAGACTGTAGATGACAAAGATTGAGGAAGCAAAAGAAGAGAGAAAAGGAGCAGCGGGGGGAGGGGCCAGTAGAGGAGGAGAGGAGCAGTCACATCAGCAGGGAGAGTTCTGGGTAACTTTCTGCTGTGACTCAGGGATGTTGGAAATTTCAGAAACTCGAGAGAGGGGGTCAAAGAGGAAGAAGGTGAGGGGGAGGAGGTATAAAGGTGTCAGGGAGGAGGCACCTGCTGCAGTTGAAGATGTTCCTCCTCCCCATCAGGACCTCGGCTCTGGCGCTGCTCCTCGGCCTCGTGGTCGTCGGGATGAACGCGGCGAAGCGACCCCTCACCTGCCGGCAGGAGATCCCTCCGGGGCTGATCCGAGACCTGTGGAGCCGCACACACCTGCTGATCAACAAGCTGCCGGTAGGATCAATACCTCTGATCGGTTAGCAACCAGCCAAGATCAATATATTGGTTTACTACTTTAAGACATTATCAAAAGACTTATTGATGCGTCAATCCATAGCTAAGTTGTTTATTTTTATAGATCTGTAAAGAGTTTATTACATTTTATTTTATTTTTATTTCATATGATAAAAATCATAGTATCTGTTATTGATTAGTCTCTCAAAATATCAGGGTCATACTAGGTCAATAATAACTCGTATTGATACTGCAATGCCTTTGGTTTACCACATGTAATCTGATCTGAGGTCATGATTCATATTGATGAGTATCAGCTGATGTTCATCTCACACAGGAAGTGAAAGTAAAAAGCTGCAGTTCTGCAACCAGATCAAAGTGTTTGATCAGATCAGAGAGCAGAGGAAAACTTTCACATCATACTTTGAGACTACTAGTAATACCCACTAAAGCAGTGGTTCTCAACTGGTCTGGCTCATCAGCCCTCAGGGAGCGGTTGTCTTTGCGGCCCCGACTCAAAACATGGACGGACGAGCCGGCAAAACAACCGACACTCCGCTGCATTAGAAAAAGTCCCTTCAAAATAAAATCACATGAATTATTATTATTATTATTTTTTTTTTTAATTTTCCCATGCAACGGCCCGCGACCCACTAAAAACGACCCACCAGTTGAGAACCACTGCACTAAAGTACATGTACAAGTACTCACAGTACTGTATCATTTAGTCACTTTAACTTGAGATGCAGTTATTTCAGTTTTTGTGCATAATGAGTTTCTGGTAATACTTCTAAAGTACTTTAGTAGAAAACAAAATGCATAAAATATTTCTTACAAAATTCAATATTGTTGGTGATATTTTAAATATTTCAGCCTCTCGTTTTTATTCCTTTCAATGCAAATGTAAATGATATTATTTTATATATCCTTTGTGTCTACTCTCTTTTACACTTTAAGTAGATTAAAGGAACCTCGTTTTGACTTTTGAAGAAAAATGCCATAAAAATCCGAGTAAAGGTGAATGTTTGTATCCGCAGAAAGAAGCAAACAACCTCAAGAGACTTCTGCCCAAGTTCTGCACCGACTGTCCGGAGGTCAGAGATCAGTCCACATTCTTCACATTCTTCACATTCTTCACATGTGTTTAGATGTGTAAAATGTTCTTTTTTAGATGTGGATTTCGATGCTGAAGCTGATTGAACCTGTCTCTCTCTCCTCAGCGTGTGATTGGCTGGCTGGAGATGAAGGAGCTGATGGACGTCTACCAGAGGAACGTCTTCGGCAGGGTCCACGTCCAGAATCTCCTCCCCCCCCACTACAACGAGCTGCTGTACCGCGTCCAACACACACTGCAGCACTGCGTGAGTACACAAGTACACACAGTTACACACTGCAGTACTGCGTGAGTACAAAAGTATGAACACACTTGTGCTCAGACACACACACAGAATACCCAGGCACAAGTACACCCATGACACGCGTGTACTTTGTGTTCAGGTTTCTTCCTCTAAATCTTCAGAATGGTTTAAAATCATCAAGAAACTGGAAAGAAAAATCCAAAAGGTAAATATTTACATTTTGTACAACAACTTCTAGTACCGGTACTTTGTACACGATAGTGTAGTAGATATATAGATAGTATAATTGCCATTGCTCCTGCTATACTACCAATAACGTGCACTGCTACTACTATTATTGCTAAGTATTACTCCTTTGGGAATTACAAGCACTTATTTTGTTAGATAATACTAAAGGTAGTACTACTCATAATTCTCCAGGCACTGGTAGTATTATTGACGCTACTACTACTGCTAATACTAGTGATACTACTTACTACAGGCATGAATACCACTTGCATTACTACTTGTATAAGTAGTAGTACCTTTGGGTAGTGTACCTACTTACTCTGTGAAAACATCTAATACTTCTAATACTACCTGTACTACCTGTACCTCAGAGGAGAGTCAAAGGAGCGCTGAAGGCCATCAGAGAGTTTACCTTCATCCTGAGGTGGATGGATGAGCTGAGTCAGCACCGCACCCACTAGAGCATCTTCATCATCATCATCATTACGACCAACCTCTTCATCCTCATCATCATTACGACCAACCTCTTCATCATCCTCATCATTATCACCAACCTCTTCATCCTCATCGTCATTATGACCATCCTCTTCATCATCAATATGAACAACTTTTTCATCATCATCATCATTTTGACCAACCTCTTCATCATCATTATCTTTGTGACCAACCTCTTCATCCTCATCTTCATCATCAAGTTCGGGAATATTACCATTTTTTACGGATTGATTTGTTTTTTAAATATTTAAATTTCTATTGAAATACTCTATTTTCTAAATAAGTTATTTTTTCACAAAGTATTTATTATATTTGCGTGTTTGTTAAAATAATTGGTTTGTGTTGAATTTGGATGAACAAAAGTATTTTTATATGAATGATTGTATGTTAATATTTAAAGTGGAATAAACTAGATTTGAATGGATTTTTGTACTCCGTTGCCTCCCTCTGCTGGTCAGGAGGAGCTACTACAACACGAGGACAGGTAGTGACGTCACAAGGAAAGGAAGCAAGGCAAAGGAAGCAAGGGAAAGGAAGCATGAGAAAACAGGTCAAGTCAAAGGAAACAAAAGGGAACAAAGAGCGAAAAGGGAAAAGAGAAAAGAAAGGACGAGTGTTTGGAATTTCAGGTTTATGGAATTCTGAATTTAAACAACGGTTCAAAGGCAAAACTGAGTCACGATTTGTCCGCTTGACACTCAGCAAAGTCTCCGCCCCCACTCCGCTGACTCGGGAGGTGAGACGCTCGGCTTTGGCCTCCTCCAGCGTTTTGTTTTGGGACTTTAGAAACCGAATGAAAAGTCTTCAAAACTGTTAGCTTAAATGCTAACTGCTACTAAAAGTTTAAAACCTCTCACGTACATCAGAGGTCAGGGGTCATCCAACTGAGCGGCGCTGCGGCGCTGCAGGTGGGAAATTCAACCCTCCACCGCACCAAGGAGGATGTGGTGTGTGTGTGTGTGTGTGTGTGTGCGTGTGTGTGTGTGTGTGTGTGTGTGTGTGTGTGTGTGTGTGTGTGTGCGTGTGTGTGTGTGTGTGTGTGTGTGTGAGGAAAAATACCCGTCTGGTTCAGACTTCTAGGAAACACAGAGGAGATGTAGGAGACCCCACCAGTTAATTCCAGTGTATTAACATTACTTAGAAAGCCAACTGGCAGTTGCGTATGTGTTTGTGTGTGGGTGTGTGAGTGACAGGGTGGCAGAAATTATTCATCCAGTCTACAAAAAAAATCTTTAGACTTTTTTCATCTGTAATTTTTTTTTTGATTTTTAAGTTCTCAAATTCTGCTCATGCTTTTGATTTAAGTTTCTCTTCTTTAACCCAACCGGTGTAACCATGGAAACAAACGCAGTGTGTCCTACGCACTGTTCACGACTTACTTTGAAGACTCGAGTATGGCATTTCAGACAATCAAGAGAGAAGTAGAGTCATGTTCTCATAGACGTCTATGGGAGCAGAGGAGTCGCCCCCTGCTGGTCACTACACAGAAGTAGAGTCATTTCCTCATAGACGTCTATGGGAGCAGAGGAGCCGCCCCCTGCTGGTCACTACACAGAAGTAGAGTCATTTCCTCATAGACGTCTATGGGAGCAGAGGAGCCGCCCCCTGCTGGTCACTACAGAGAAGTAGAGTCATTTCCTCATAGACGTCTATGGGAGCAGAGGAGTCGCCCCCTGCTGGTCACTACACAGAAGTAGAGTCATTTCCTCATAGACGTCTATGGGAGCAGAGGAGCCGCCCCCTGCTGGTCACTACACAGAAGTAGAGTCATTTCCTCATAGACGTCTATGGGAGCAGAGGAGTCGCCCCCTGCTGGTAACTACACAGAAGTAGAGTCATTTCCTCATAGACGTCTATGGGAGCAGAGGAGTCGCCCCCTGCTGGTCACTACACAGCTTTAACTCATGAAGTGTTTATGATCAGATTGTGTCTACATATAAGTATACACAGGGTTCGAAATGAGGGGGGTCTTGGGGGTCCCGGACCCCCTATAAGTCATTAGGGACCCCTAATTAATAATTAATTAATAAACCCCTATTAGAATTTTTTTTTTAGATTTTGGGGGGTCCCCGACAAATATTTTAAAAAATGATTGTGAAAAGGTCTTTAGTGACTTTTTATATTCATAACAATAATTAACTTATTTCCTAGTGTAATTGGGCAGCAATCAGGGCAGCCAATAGCATCACAGATTGTTGTTGTGGTCTAAGGCGCAGACACGTCGGTTATTGTTGAACGCGGCAAAAACGAAGCCTCACAAAGAGTGAAATCCCTCATGAAAATCCTGTAAGTGCTTCGATTATGTTTATATCTCCATAATAATTGCTTCTTATAGTAAAATATTTGGAGTTGGTGTTCCTATATCAAAAGTTGCATTAACTAACTCAGATAGCCAGTGTAACGTAATGATTAGAGTTTCTTGCTGTACGTGTATGAAGCCAAACAAGCTGCCAGCTAACAGCAGCACATTCACAAACATATTGATGAAAATCTACGAAACGAATCACAAATCCATTGCAGCGTTCACGATTGTATGAGTGCTCTCTTAATGCTCTACGCAGTGAGCTGTGGAGAGTCACAGGGTCTCCTGTGTGGATTTACTTGATGATTTTAAACCATGAAAAACATCCCAAGACCATTATCCCACCTTCAGAATATGTCAATATAATTTTGCCTGCAGTATAGTGTAGCAAGGTAGTCTTCAGTATTTTTTATAGTTACATTTTAGGGGACCCCCCAAGAGTCCTAAGTCATTACCTGAGTATACATATATAAATATAAGTAGTTTCAAAGTTTTTAAATGTTGCTCTGAAAGTTTCACAGATCAAGATCGACAAGTCAATGAGGAATAATCGTAAACTCGATGTCCAACAATATGATTTTTTCCACCATCGAATTGTCTCTAAGCGTACTGTTTACTTCAATGGAACATATATTCATATGTAACTCCTATGATTCAGAGGAAAACCTGAAACCACCAAAAGACACAGATCAGCGGGAAAATCTGTCGAGATGACTCAGCACATTTTGGGGTAAATCGGAACTTTGCATTGTGGGTGATGCTGGAACATAAGAAATATAGCAATATACTTACGTGCTTTAAGCTTCAAGTCCCAAAGGATGCACATTTCTATTTACTTAGTTCACATATTTGTTTGATGTTTCCTCACACAGGTTTAAATTAAATGAAAAGCAAGAAGCCTAAAATGAGCTGCATTGAGGTGTCCTCAGATGTCCTCTGAAGCCTGGAGACCTGATGGAGCAGGTCACACATTTCTTTCGTCGAAACACATTGCAGTTATGAGCTGATTAGTGTCTTTATGCTCTTCAGACCTCTAAGGTTCTTGCAGACAGCTTGTGTACATGCAGCTTGCACACAAAATGCACATTAAGCCAAATGTGGGTTTATGCTGCAAGTAACCACACACACCTACACACACACACGCACACACACACACACACACACTCAGTGATGTCACTAGCTTAACCTGAGGCTAGCGTGTTTTGCTATGCACCAAATGTAAAATCTGAGCCTGGTCCCCCTCCCTGTGTGTGTGTGAGAGTGTGGTCGTGGATGGAGGTGAATGGAAACCTGACCAGGGAGTCTCCTGTGTGTGTGAGTTTAGCAGCAGCACGGCGAATTTTAGAAGAAATCTGTTCGTCGATGCCGTTGCTGAAAGCCCACAAACCACATCGATGCACAACCACACAGAGACACAGACACACACACACCGTGAGACAGGCAGGGACGCAGACGCCTATATATACGTAGACCGTAGGTCAACAGACAGCATCACCGACTCGACTCAGCCCTCCGCTCTTCTTGCAGAACAAACCACGCTGCGCCGAAGTCAACATGTCTCAAAAGGGGTCTTCTCTCTGTCCACTGGTCCTACTGGTCCTACTGGGAGCAGCGATGGCGGGTGTGATTCCTGATTTACTCGTTTCCGAGAAATTGCACGAAACCCTCAATTCCATAGCGGACGTGCTGGTGAGTTTTCCCGGGGCGTCCCTCAGGGCTCCATCCTGGATCTCCTGGGGTTTCAGTGCTTGGTGACTAAAGGGATTCGATTCAAAAGAACGGCTTAATTTCAGGAACCGGTCTTCAAGAGAAGATAGATGATGACCTTTGGTTTATGTCATCGATGACCTTTTACAACATTCAGATCCTTTTAGAAATCAAGGATTTTGATTGTTTTATTGACCATCATTTGTCGTATTAGTAAAAGAGGAAATAACACACAATAATAGATCAACAAGTTGCAGAATGTCAAGTGCTCACTGACTTTCCGTATTTCTGTGTACTGCAGGTCTAATAAAGTGTATCAGTGAGGGAACGTGTTGCTTAAAACACTTGAACAGGAACACAAATATTGAAGTGTGTTTGTTGTTTGTGTTTTAGAAGCTGAAAGAGTCGGACGTCGGAAAGAAACCGCTCTTTGATTCTGTCATCAAGTGCAACTCGTGCCAGGTACACGCCTCGCGCCTCCTGGGCTACTTTGACCTTCCATCCTGCACCTTCTGCTCGTTGGACCTTCTCCTTTTGTCCTCATCGTGACGTTGGTGTTGACTCTACTGAACTGTCGCCCACAGAGAAAAGCGCAGGTGATGAACGCCACCCTCAATGTCTACAGCCGGATCTTCTCCAGCCTCCTGCAGAGCGAGCAGCAGGCCAGGGTCCCTCTGCTGGACCAGCTGAAGTCGGAGGAGAGGACCCTTGTGAAGTCGGCCTTGGGGAAGCTGAAGCAGAAGATGGAGGTTCTGGGGAGGTGCTTTGGCCAGCTGAACCCCGACAAGGAGGACGTGCTCAGCAACCTGATGAACATAACGGTGGGTGTCGGTCAGACCTTCCAGCCTGGTACAACAGCAGAATATTCATATTTGTAGATTGTTTCAAGGATTAAAGTTCTGCGTAGTTGAGGGCTTCGCCAATCTGAGCATTTTCATTTTATTCCTAGTATTGCGCTGAAGCTTTTAAATCCTTTAAAATAGATTTTTACATATATATAAACTTAAGAATGTAAACAATTAATAAAAATCACAATTAAACAATTAATGATGAAAATGATTCCATTGTGCTTTTTGTTGGTGTTCATCATTAATGTCTCCTTGCAGGTGGACGACCCCTTGGTCCAAAGAAAGGCTCTGGCTGAGTTTAAGTCGGTCTACCAGGCGGCCGCTGTGATTGGCTCCTCCAAATGTGGACACGCCCACTCCTCCTCTGATCATTGACGTCACATTTATCAGCAGCTCTGACTCAGAGTTGTCTCTCATTTGCATAATCTAATGCTTTTTGTGTTTATTTATTTTTCATTCTATTACACACTTTTACAGTTTGACATATTTATTTAGTTATTTAAAAATGTTTTACTTCAGGTCGGTTCTCAATCCAGTCACTTTTTATTTCGTAATGGTTTAATGTATTTTTTATAAACAATTAATTTAAATTAAGTTATTGATGTCATTTTAAACGATTGTTTGAATAAAAACAGAAATCAGCACCAATCAAAGCTTCATTTTATATTTTCTACACCATTTTCCAATTTTTTTTAACAGGAGAATATTACTTCTCTGGTGCTTTCATCCGTTTTCCAAAAATCACGTATTTCAAAATGTTGCAAAGGAAGATGATGGTGAAGACGATCTTTGTATTGCAGAAGAGTTCATTTCCCTCCCAGGCTCATTTGACCTTAAATTAAATCATAATTTAAAAACTTGGAATGTTAACAAAATTATTAGAACTATGAGGTAACACGAAATGAAAACAAGTAAAATACAAGTATCTCAAAGTACTTCACTCCATAAAAAACAAGATTATAACCAACTTTTAAAAAGAGAAAGAAAAATACATACGGAAAAAATAAAGAAAGTAAGAAAAAATAAAGCAAAGGAAAAAAAACGACACAAAAAGACAAACGGTGACATCACAGTGACATCACTGTGGTCCCCGGCTCCTGCACCAATCACACGGGGGACTTCCCCTCAGTGACGTAATGTGTTTTATGACACATTTGACATGTTTTAGCGTCTTTGAAACAGTTTGAGTTTTTACTGAATTTTGACTCAATCCATCCGTCTCCTTTGTGTTTGTGTTCCATAATGATAATAATAAAAAATATATAAATGATGAGCAATGAATCTGTTTTTTCTGAGATCTTTTAATTTCTCCATGAATTTAGTGGATTTGTGTCTCGGAGGTGTGACGTGTGTGTGTGTGTCTGTGGGGGAGGTGGGGGGGGGGGGGGGGGGGGGTGCGTGGGGGGGGGGGGGGGGTGCGTGGGGGGGGGGGGGGGGGTTCCCCTCCACAACCAGAGGACGGGGCTTTTCTCGCCAGAGAGAACCAGTGACGCAGAAACCAGAAGAGGAAAGAGAGTTCTGAAGAACAGAATCATGGGGTGGAGCGAGACGCAGAAGCCTCGTGTCCATCGGATCCTCTGATCATGTGACCTGCAGAGACGTCCCGTGTTTAATAGACAGCGGAGGATGAATTTTGCGCGTTTGTTGCAGTTGCAGAGACCTTGTTTGAGTCGACCAGCATCCCAACTACCAAATATTTAGTGTGTGTCCAACAGACCACAAAGCACGTCGTCCTGCAGGTAAAACGTTAAAACTTCATTTAAAACCCAGGGGGTTTTATTTTACTTTTGACATTAATAAAAGAAATAAACATGTCAAAGTTAAATAACTTTTTAAATGAGGATGCACGACACTCAAAGGGTGACATGTGTGTGTGTGTGTGTGTCTTCCTCACACAACAGGGGTTACTAATTACTCAGGCATTACCCGATGTTTGTCTGGTTCACCCTGAGAATAAAAGTCATATCTTTTGAATAAATGTATTAAATCAGGAACCTCAGAACAAAAGAATAAAGTCAGCAGTGGAAAATCACCAAGTTTAGATGGATATTTGAAATGAAACCACTGTAAATTCCCTCAAAACTGAAACAAAAATCCACTTGTGAAACCTCTTTGCAAGTGTGTGTGTGTGTGAGTGTGTGTGCGTGAGTGTGCGTGTGTGTTCCCCACGTAATGCATGCATCCTCACACCTGCAATAAAAAGATGAACCGTGCAAAACGATTCGATATAAAGAAACACAACGAGCGTCTGGTCCAAAGTCACTGGAACGTGTGAACTAAAGGGTCAAACAGACCATGAAGGAGGAGATGCTTTAGGGCGGGGCCTAACGCTGATTGACAGGTCACTAAAGCAGGGGATGCTTTAGGTTGTCTGTTTTTTGTCTTTTACACTTCATAAAAGTTCATTATTATAAAATTGGTGGCTCCCTCTGTCCAGTGAAGTCCCTGAGACACTCGTCTGGTGTCTCTTTGTTCTTCTCTTGTCTTCGATGCAGCCTGCAGAGCGTGAGCGGCTCTTACTGCTCCTGCAGTTCCTTTCTATTTGTTTCCAAATAATGATCTGATATGATATGTGTATTTATATATTTATATAAATAGTGTAGCTGACAGGAAAAGCCTCATTCAGTTTCCATTAAACTCTTCTGGGCATTACACACACTTCACACCCAGCCAGGGTGTCAGCTACATGACATCATTTCCTGTCATCGTCTGGCCCTTCAGCCTCTGCTGTTTCTTCATTACACCATTGAGTTTGAAAGGATCCATAAAGTTCAGGCTGCTTTCATCAAGTTTGCTGCTGTCCCGTTTAAAAATGTGTTGTCATTTGTAGATATTTGAAGGTGGCGAATCAGTATAAAGTATAAATGTTCATCCTTCACGTTGCTCGTTGTGTCCGTCCTGCGTTTCTTCATTATTTACCTCTTCATTCATTACGTTCATTACACTCATTTCTGTCTTATTCAATGCGTCTTTCACTCAAAATGTATTCTTCTGTGGTTTGGTAGAAGATCTCAGGGGTTTGATCATCGCGCTCCTACAAGTGTCCTCGAGCCAGACCCCCCCCCCCCCCCACAGTGCTTTGTGTGCACTTCCCAGCAGCGCTTCGCTCCGGCAGGGGTCACACCCAGGGGTCAAAGTCATGTGTGTGACCTCGCCTTAGAACGAAGGGTCCGTCGCTTCCACTCGAACGTCTCCATGCGTTGGGCTGCAGGGCCGAGCAAGCGTCCCCAGTGAGACCAGTGACCTGCGCCCTGCACCCGGCCCATGTGGGTCTGCAGCTCGCTGTTCGACATGCGTAGGTGGGAGACCCCTCACACACTTCTATGAAGTTTGGTGATTTAAAGGAAACAGCAGAACCACATTTTCACACCTTGCGCTGCTTCGCTCTCTCTCTCCCTCTCTGTGTCAGTGTCTCTCTCCCCTCGCGTCTCTTATAAAGCTTCACGTGAAGTCAAACTGCTCCACACGACTCAACCACGAGTCCCTCGACCCTCAGAGACATCGGGTCCTTTGTGCTCCTTAAGCGGGGAATCGTAGGCTCGGGTATCGAACCGGCGAGCAGCGGGTGTCACTGTACAAGCGGTGATTGAGATGGTTGCCATGGTGACAACGGTGACGGCGGTGGTCAGTTTGACCCTGTGGTTGATCACGTCTCAGGTCCGAGGCGCCTACATCCCCTCAGACATGAACGAGACCATCCAGCACCTCCTGGGTTACTATGTGAGTACTGCAAGCTACTACTACTACTAGTACTACTACTGTGCTTGTACTACATTGGTATTTGTTGTGTAGTACTTTAGAAACTGTGAGTTTCACCACAAAAATGGTTTACTTTATGTACGTTCTCATTTAATTGAATGTAGCCTTCAGGAACCGGGGTGTTGACTTCCTTGATGGTGCATTCAAGGACAATCCAACTTCTGAGTTTCAACAGTCAGTGGTGAAGGATAACTTCCTCAACTACCGTGTTTACGCTGTATTTTGGTCTTCTCTGCTTTGCAACAGATGGCCGACATATTTAAGATGTCAGAGTGTCCTTGAATGCACCACGAAGACCAGTATTAAAAACTTTAAATTGACAATTAAGAGCAAAAAGAAACTAAAATTAAATGAAATTAATATGTTTGGTTATTGGTTATTATTTTATAAACTCTTGTTAACAACAAAACCTCATTACACATTAATGTTCATAGTTTTACTATAAGATATAAATCCCTTTAACACTTTGCACCTCTAACAATGATTTATGTCTGTTTTTTGCAGAAGATTTCAAAGAAAGACATTTTTAACGGGAAGCCCGTCTTCTCCAAAGATGCAGTGGCCGGTGAAATGGGGGTAAATAAAAATCTACATTTGGGAGCATAAAGTCCGGATGTCGACTGAAATGTGACCTTTAAAACAACAGCTCAATTTTTCTGAAATGCGTTCTGTCTGTTTGGGATCAGAGGATTAAAAGCTGCTTCACGAGCTGAAGACACAACTCTTTCTTATTCATTCTTTGGGCGAGCGATGCTAGTCGTTTGCTTCCAGTCTTCATGCTAAGCTAACAGACACAGAGAAACCTTTGACCTCTGCACGCTCTCCTGTCGGCCATCTTTGTCATTAATGGCTGAGTCAGCAGCACCGAACAGGTTCTTTATTGCACTGTTGAGGTTCTTGTGGTTTTTTCCGCTTCCTGGTCGCTCCGTGCTCGGTGGTGTGGTTACCAAGACGAGATGCACATGAGGTCGAGGCTTTGCTAGCCGGGCTGTAAATAAACCTCCAAGTAGATGGAAATCAGATGTGGATCAGAAGGTCTTAAAGTGGACCAGGACCTGTTTGTCCTCGGGATCACGCTGGGTTTAACGTCTCCACGGCGACGCACCCTGGAAGCTTGTTGCTTTCTGATGAGCTGAAACCCCGTTGAGTGATGTGGGAGTTTGATTCTAATGATTCAGATTCAACGGGTGGCATTTCCCTTCAGACCCACAATGCACCTCATTCATCCCCAGCGTGGGAAACCACAGAGCTTCTCTCCACTGCGTGAGCAGGTCTTCACAAGTTAGTCAGGCCTGAGAACCCCCGTCTTTCACTTTTTTAAAGGACGACCTCACAGAAAAGATGTTTGATACCATCTGTTTTTATGAGGCTTCCTTCCTGAAGACCTCCGGAGGTTATTTGGATGAGACAAGTTGTTGAAAGAGGTCCACAAAGACATTTTCCAAATGCACGACCCATCAGTGAAGCTGTAATAAAAGCGATTTGAAGATCAACATCACCAAGGACACGTTTTCTGCTTTCTCTCTTTTAGGCAAAACGGGTGTTTATGGGCGGCGTTTTGGAGACATACGAAGAGCTGCTGGGCCAGATGCTGAAGCAGCTTCCCCCCCCGACCCCCCGGGCAGCCGAGAGCAACGAGCGTCCTGCCGCCGCCGACCCCGGAGACGACGCCAGGGCGGAGCTCACCTACATCCTGGACAAGGTCCAGAAGCTGAGAAAGCACCGCTACCGGGAGCAGGAGAAGTTTCTGCTGCGACTGAGCGCCCTCAAACACATCCAGGTAGGGCGACCAATACTCGCTGAATTAAGGCTTACTGAAGGTCTACGTGGTCTACAAAGGCCTTGAAGTAGGATTACTGAAGGTCTAAGTGGTCTACAAAGGCCTTGAAGTAGGCTTACTGAAGGTCTAAGTGGTCTACAAAGGCCTTGAAGTAGGCTTACTGAAGGTCTAAGTGGTCTACAAAGGCCTTGAAGTAGGCTTACTGAAGGTCTAAGTGGTCTACAAAGGCCTTGAAGTAGGATTACTGAAGGTCTGAGTGGTCTACAAAGGCCTTGAAGTAGGATTACTGAAGGTCTAAGTGGTCTACAAAGGCCTTGAAGTAGGATTACTGAAGGTCTAAGTGGTCTACAAAGGCCTTGAAGTAGGATTACTGAAGGTCTAAGTGGTCTACAAAGGCCTTGAAGTAGGATTACTGAAGGTCTAAGTGGTCTACAAAGGCCTTGAAGTAGGATTACTGAAGGTCTAAGTGGTCTACAAAGGCCTTGAAGTAGGATTACTGAAGGTCTACGTGGTCTACAAAGGCCTTGAAGTAGGATTACTGAAGGTCTAAGTGGTCTACAAAGGCCTTGAAGTAGGATTACTGAAGGTCTACGTGGTCTACAAAGGCCTTGAAGTAGGATTACTGAAGGTCTAAGTGGTCTACAAAGGCCTTGAAGAAGGATTACTGAAGGTCTAAGTGGTCTACAAAGTTTGTTTGGACCACAAAGGTCTCACATCTTTGGAAGGTCCATCATAAACGTGAGATGCTGATGAACTTTGTCGTTTGACCCCTGCAGAAGGATGACCTTCTTGTCCAGAGCAAAGCATTGTGGGAGCTGCCGTGGCTGTACGAGGAGGCGAGCTCATTGGGCGAGAGGAGGAGGAGGCGCCGGCAGACAAAGAGAAGCAGACGTCCATCAGGACGTTAAGTGATGGATCAAAAACGGATGAAATAAGATGAGGAACATTAAGAAAACAGAAAATATATTAAATTTGAACCGGCGTCCAGTTTTAAATGTTTTTCTGTATTAACGTTTCAAAAGATATTATTTATCAGTAGATATATATATATATTTATTACAGTGACAATAAGCCTAAAACATGTTGTTGTCGTTTTATACTTGAAAGAAGCGTAGCGGTTTAATCCTGTGAAATATTCATGGAACCTAATTATTTGTTTTCAACTTAATCAATAACCAAATCAATCAACTATCAGGAAGTACTTTCTACTCATTTTTTACACAAACTGAAGATTCAATGCTTTTAATGAACTTCAAAGAGAATCTTGATTTATTTATTTGTTGGTGGTAGAAAGTACGCAAGTTAAATACTAAGTACTACGAGTGAATATACAGGTGAAGTACTGAACTGTGCAGATACTACTACACTCTTCAGGGATATTTGTATTTTACTGACAGGTTTTCTATATTTATTGTGTATTTAATGTATCTATTTAATAATCACACTGCTGTAGTGTTGATTATTTATTGATTTTATTTATTGATTGGCTCATGAAGACGAAATCACACCGAATAAAACTAAATGAACTGCACCTTCTTCTTCTGTGGTGATTCTCAACCATCAAAAGGCCGTAAAACCTTCCTGTCCTGCTGAGCCGTGATTGGTGGATTCTGCCCCTCCCCCCCCCCCCTCAGCACAGAGGAAGGTGAAGCTCTCAGATGTGATGATTTTCTAAATCATCAGGTTTTATGTAAAGTAAACTATGGACCTTTGTACCTGGGGGGCAGGTAGCGGTGTGGTGCCATGGCGCTGCTTCTGTACTCCATGTCACCTGGTTGTAGATTAACGAATGACTGCTTAAAAAGGCCCAATAATATAGATATGAATATGATGAGAGGTGTAGATTAACATTGATTCATTACACTACAAACCGGCTGTGGGGGGGCGGGGGGGTGGGGGGGGGAGGGGTATTGCTGCAACCTTCCTCCAACCCCCCGCTGTGACCTCACTTCTGGTAAATTGCAGGTGGTTCCTTTACTGTAACTGCGCAGCCACCTTTTACCCACAATGCACTGCGGTGGCTGTGCTTCCCCAGCCTGCAGAGCCGTGCAGAGAGGAGCTTCAGGGCCTCTTCAGGGCCTCTAGATGTTCAATCCAGGTGTTTATCAGTGGAGACGCAGACTGTCAACAACACACTAAACAAGACAACAAGAGCAGATCAATAAGTGACAATGATCCATTTCAAATGAATACTGAACAGGACCAAATATTTCCCTCAGAGATGAAGTAGAAGAAGAAAGTACCACAGGAGAGAGCCCCCTCCCACACACACACACACACATGCCTTTTAATTGTGTGGTTGTTTGTGTGGGGGTTTCAGTGTGAGTCAACTTGTTGCAGAAGCTGCTGCTGAAGAAAAGAGCCGCTGACGCTGTTATAAATGTGTGTAATTATTTCTACATGAATACACATGTTTACGTGTCTATATGCTAAAGGTGTGAATATTAACACAACAATAATAAGTGCTTCATCTTCTGTACAAGCAGGTTCTGAAAGTGCTTCACAATGAAAGAATGTTAAAGACCATTAAGATAATAAATATAAATAATATATAATCATCAAACAATGAATTAATGGAACAATAAACCATCCGTTAAAGATTAAAGTAATTCTTATGAGGAGATTATTATTATTTACCATTTCAAAATGATTATGAAAGTACATCTATTTTAGATCTTATATTTTCAGACTAATGTTGTTAAGCTAAATAAAATGTTTTAAAAGGTTTGATGTGTGTGGAGAGACGATGTGATGATGTCATAGAACATGATTAATGCACATGGACATTAATGCAGCAAAAAGAAGAGGAAAACCAAACTAACAGATGATTCGGGCTTTTGTTGGAAGGGTTTTTGAGGAAAGGTTTTTCCTCCAAGGTTGTAAAGTTTCAGTGGAGATGCTGACTGTAGTGTCATGACACACACTCACACACACACACACACACACACAGACACACACACGCCTCAGACAGAGATGCACTGTGGCATTTCCATGAAACTATGAGTTGTTTCCTGTTGCAGAGGAAGCTCTGAGCAGGTTCACAGTGACCACAAAGGCACCAGAAACAAAAGAGAAGAAGACTCAACATGCAAATTTAACATTATGGATCAAGAATTGTTCATAGTTTTAAAAAAATAAGCAAAAGAGAATATTTCTCAGTATTAGTACTTGGAGATAAATATAGGAAATAATAATTTCCATATATGAATATTTATAGTTTTTTCAAATAAAGGGAAATAAAATACAATTCATAATACTGGTGGTTCTTAAAAATTAATAAAAGTAATTAAAGCTGCACCTCTGCTCCCATAGACGTCTATGAGGAAATGACTCTACTTCTGTGTAGTGACCAGCAGGGGGCGACTCCTCTGCTCCCATAGACGTCTATGAGGAAATGACTACTTCTGTGTAGTGACCAGCAGGGGGCGACTCCTCTGCTCCCATAGACATCTATGAGGAAATGACTCTACTTCTGTGTAGGGACCAGCAGGGGGCGACTCCTCTGCTCCCATAGACGTCTATGAGGAAATGACTCTACTTCTGTGTAGTGACCAGCAGGGGGCGACTCCTCTGCTCCCATAGACGTCTATGAGGAAATGACTCTACTTCTGTGTAGTGACCAGCAGGGGGCGACTCCTCTGCTCCCATAGACGTCTATGAGGAAATGACTCTACTTCTCACTTGATTTATTCCCTCAGTAAACATTGTAAACATGAGTTTATGGTCTCAGTCTCTAGTTTCAAGTCTTCTTCAATGCAGCATGATGTTCATTTAGTGAATGATGGTCCATTTAGAGTCAAACAGACCATGAAGCAGGAGATGCTTTAGGGCGGGGCCACACACTAAGCTCCTACAAATAAATTAATCAGTTTCAATCCAGGTTTCTTGTTTTCAGTTGTGTTTTCATTTAAGAACTTCCCAGATTGTTTTTACTTCATGAAAGTTAATTAAACCTTTTTTTTCAGATGCCGACGGCCCAAATGCCAAAATTGAAGATTAAAAACGGCAGCCCACAAACCGATGGGTGACCTCTATGTCTACTCCTTATTTTTTGAAAAGCCAACACAGTTGTTTATGGCTTATCAGTACCAGACCGGCCCATAAGTGTGATTTGATTGGACACACAGGACGATGAATTACACAAAGCGTCCAATCAGCAGCGAGAGAGCTTAGGTGAGTTACAATGCAGTACCTTTCATGGCCACTAAATGGTGCTCTATGAAGACCTTGTAATGAATGGAATAGAAAATACTTATTTTAAACTGCACTTATGTTGATGTCAAAATGTTGTGTTTAGAGAATGTTGAAGTCTACTAAGTTCGTAGACTGTTAAAGCATCGGGATGTTCAACAGGCTCCCAACTGATCCACAGGAACAAGTTCAAAGGCATTGAAGTATACTACAAGATTTATCTAATGACCAACAGTCATAACAAATTTTACAATAACAATACTGTAAAACTCTCTGCTGGCATCAGGAGGAGAAACTATGGAAGTACAAGCAGAACACAGAGCAGATCCACTAGTTTCATTATTAATCTTCTAATGAAATCTATTGATTACTACTAACTACAGTATTGATAATAATTACAATTAGATAATGATAATGACATTATTAAGAAAAAAGGATAACAATGATGAAAATAATAATGATAATAGTAGTAGTAGTAGTAATAGTAATAATGAAATAACTGTGTGATGACAGCTTCTAACCACCAGGGAGCAGCAGATCCTGATGTGTACTGCAGGTACTGTAACTACAGTAAGACTGAGTCAACGTAGTAAAGACACCGAGTCAACATAGAGAGACAGAGACGCTGGAAATAAACTGACCTCTGGCTTGACAAATCTGACACCTTGCGAACACACACACACACACACACACATATACACACACACACACGCACACATAGTTTTCCATTGGTCCTGACCTCGGAGAACCTGAAGCAGATCAGTGAGCGTTTGCTGGAGTTCATTTGAACAGAGAGACAGTTTCCATAACTGGTCCCATTTTATTTAGGTTCCAGAAGCTTGAACCTTCGACACCAACAAAGAACTCTTACTAAAAGTACTATCACGGTTTAAAGTACTTTGAGTTATTAATTTAGTAATGAGTCCATTGCTATAAGCTTACGGATGGTAAAGGTGGACATCCTGGTCTTTAAGACTGATGCAGAATGTTATACCTGGTCTAAAGGTCTTTGTCGAGGGTAAAGCCTGGTCTAAGGGTCTTTGTAGAAGGTTAAGCCTGGGTTAAGGGTCTTTGTAGAAGGTTAAACCTAGTCTAAGGGTGTTTGTAGAAGGTTAAACCTGGTCTAAGGGTGTTTGTAGAAGGTTAAACCTGGGTTAAGGGTGTTTGTAGAGGGTTAAACCTGGGTTAAGGGTGTTTGTAGAGGGTTAAACCTGGTCTAAGGGTCTTTGTAGAGGGTAAAACCTGGTCTAAGGGTCTTTGTCGAAGGTTAAACCTAGTCTAAGGGTGTTTGCAGAGGGTAAAACCTGGTCTAAGGGTCTTTGTAGAAGGTTAAACCTAGTCTAAGGGTGTTTGCAGAGGGTAAAACCTGGTCTAAGGGTCTTTGTAGAAGGTTAAACCTAGTCTAAGGGTGTTTGTAGAGGGTAAAACCTGGTCTAAGGGTCTTTGTAGAAGGTTAAACCTAGTCTAAGGGTGTTTGCAGAGGGTAAAACCTGGTTTAAGGGTCTTTGTAGAAGGTTAAACCTAGTCTAAGGGTGTTTGTACAGGGTAAAACCTGGTCTAAGGGTCTTTGTAGAAGGTTAAACCTAGTCTAAGGGTGTTTGCAGAGGGTAAAACCTGGTCTAAGGGTCTTTGTAGAAGGTTAAACCTAGTCTAAGGGTGTTTGTAGAGGGTAAAACCTGGTCTAAGGGTCTTTGTAGAAGGTTAAACCTAGTCTAAGGGTGTTTGCAGAGGGTAAAACCTGGTCTAAGGGTCTTTGTAGAAGGTTAAACCTGGTCTAAGGGTCTTTGTAGAAGGTTAAGCCTGGGTTAAGGGTCTTTGTAGAAGGTTAAACCTAGTCTAAGGGTGTTTGTAGAAGGTTAAACCTGGTCTAAGGGTGTTTGTAGAAGGTTAAACCTGGGTTAAGGGTGTTTGTAGAGGGTTAAACCTGGGTTAAGGGTGTTTGTAGAGGGTTAAACCTGGTCTAAGGGTCTTTGTAGAGGGTAAAACCTGGTCTAAGGGTCTTTGTCGAAGGCTAAACCTAGTCTAAGGGTGTTTGCAGAGGGTAAAACCTGGTCTAAGGGTCTTTGTAGAAGGTTAAACCTAGTCTAAGGGTGTTTGCAGAGGGTAAAACCTGGTCTAAGGGTCTTTGTAGAAGGTTAAACCTAGTCTAAGGGTGTTTGTAGAGGGTAAAACCTGGTCTAAGGGTCTTTGTAGAAGGTTAAACCTAGTCTAAGGGTGTTTGCAGAGGGTAAAACCTGGTTTAAGGGTCTTTGTAGAAGGTTAAACCTAGTCTAAGGGTGTTTGTACAGGGTAAAACCTGGTCTAAGGGTCTTTGTAGAAGGTTAAACCTAGTCTAAGGGTGTTTGCAGAGGGTAAAACCTGGTCTAAGGGTCTTTGTAGAAGGTTAAACCTAGTCTAAGGGTGTTTGTAGAGGGTAAAACCTGGTCTAAGGGTCTTTGTAGAAGGTTAAACCTAGTCTAAGGGTGTTTGCAGAGGGTAAAACCTGGTCTAAGGGTCTTTGTAGAAGGTTAAACCTGGTCTAAGGGTCTTTGTAGAAGGTTAAACCTAGTCTAAGGGTGTTTGCAGAGGGTAAAACCTGGTCTAAGGGTCTTTGTAGAAGGTTAAACCTAGTCTAAGGGTCTTTGTAAAAGGTTAAACCTGGTCTAAGGGTGTTTGGGTGATGAGAACTTCTGCCTTTGATATTTTGATAATACTTTATTTTACTCGAGTATTTATGCAGGAGGTATCGAAAGTTGACCAGTTTAAAAAAGACTTGAGTACTTTTGTTAAAGCAGTGGACAGTGGCAGTGGCTTGAAAAGTCAACATCAAATCAAATTTACAACCTTAATTTGAAATTCTGGTTCCTGCAGATAAAGTACAATCTGAATGATATCAAATTCTCATCTCAAGAGTCAAAAGTCCAAGGTTTACACCTGCAACGCGAGTGGACCCGGTTTAACATTTGGACAGTAAGTGGATATTAATTTGGACCCATAATCCCTTGCAGCAAGTCACACACTATCAGGTTACAGGTGTGTGTGTGTATGTTCCTGCTGAGCTGGATTCAGATTTAAATAGAAACACACACATCAGAGCTGCAGCTCATGATTAAACCTCCACAAAGCGACCGTCTCTCGTCCAGTGTTCCTTCAGGTTTATGCCTGAAGGAACACTTATATTTACTGTATTTAATCATTTTTTACATCTTCCGTTATCCCTATTTTAATAAACACAATTAAAAAGCAAAACAAAATTGAACGCAACTAAATACGATTAAATTGAATGTTGTTTTGTTTACTTTAGTTTCCTTACGATGCATTAAATGATTCTGTGATGGATGGGTATAAACAACCCAGCTGACCTCTGCACTTCTAATCGAATGTATTTGTGTGAAACCTTTGTTACCTTTATCGTTAAAATCACCATTGTTTTGAGGAAGTGACTCACTGATGGATCGATCTAAAAGACAAGGGCAGCACGTTGTTATCTCAGCTCCACCGTCAGCCAATCAGAGGCCCAGGTGAGTCAGCAGGTGTTCAGGCAGGAGGCAGTGGTGAAATGTGTACTAATGTGTATTAGTACTTCTGCATTGTCAGTGTAATAAACTAGTAAAAGTACTGCTGTTGATTTATTTTAGACAACGTAAAGACTTTTGAGTGTGCGATGCATTGAGGACACCTGCACTCCAACTTAAGCTCTCTGCAAAGCCTCAGACAAAAACAGCCTTTTTACTTCGTAGTTGTTAAAAGTTTCTGGTCTACTGTTGCCTCTATTATTGAGTTAGTGTGGGATGTTGCGTAACTTTTGTGTCTCAAAGGGTTTGTTTCGATTCAAGTCCCAAAATAACACAAACACACTAATCAAAGAAGGCAGCGCCTCCCGTGCTTTGGGAGGTAGAATTGCTGTTTTTGCAAATGGAGTCTGGTGGAACACTACAAAGGGATTCTGAGTATTTTAGGTAGTTTCTTTTTTACGTGGCTGAATTAGGTTTTTAGAGCCCTTGAGCCGGGCTGCGACTGCTGCTCTAGGCTGATAGCATGTTGGCTCGACGCTAGCTTCTATAATTAGCAGCCATGTCCTTCCTGCTAATCCCCGCCCAACTAATATGGGGCACAGCTGCTCCAATCACATGGCTGCTCCTCGTTACCATGACAAAGTCATTATCTCGTCAATGACAGGCGAGAAAGGGAATCCATCCACGTCACATCTAAGCTGTAACGAGAACAAACAGAGTTTCTGTTGGTCTGTCGGTTAATAATGGTTTAGATTAGTTAATCTAAATTTGAATTGTATCAAAATGCAACATTTGGGGTTTTCTATTATTTTAAATAAATTATGTTTTGGGCCGTTTTGAAAAACAATTTTGTCACCGAAGTTTTGGGAGAAAATGGCGGATTTGCTGTCATTTCATTTACACAAATACATTATGATGGAAACTAAATGTTAGTTGCAGCCAGCGTCAAATAAAGCTGAATCGTGTCAACCAAAACATATCAAAATGGTCTGTGATGCAAAGACAGAAAGGCCCACAAAACTGAGACTTTTAATGTAATTTGAGCTGGATGCTAACATCGGCATGCTAACGATGATAATGCTAATATAGCAGGTGTAGTGTTTATTATCGTAGCTAAGTGTGCTCACATTAGCAAATACAAGCAAATATATTCGCTTTGCCTGTATTTCTACACAAACCGAAGCATTGAAAAAATGAAATCCAAGGTCAAGTGACTACCAAAGTAGTATTTATTTAGTGAGTATACACGCAAGTGCTGTTGGATTTTAGCGTCTTCTGCCATGTGTGTTAATCCAAACGCCGCTAATTACTAATTACTTCTTGCCTGTTGTCATGCAACGTCCCCTGAGCTGTGATGTCACATTATCATCCTTCTCAAAACACTGCATTCATTAGCGCCTGTGAGTGAGCCTCCTGGGTTGTCATGGTAACCGCCTTCTAATCACAGGACTTTTAATTGCCAATGATTAAAATACTTTTACTTTGGTATCAGAGTATTTTTTATTCTAAAACCTTGAAACAGGATTACATCAAAATTGAAAATCAAAAGAATTGAAGTAAAAGAATTTCGAACATATGCTTTGTGCGTTTTTTCTCAGAGCCGACTCTGAAAGAACAATACATGAAGATGAACAATGAAATTGTTTTATTAATAATAATAATCATTTTTCCACCACAATAAAATTGAACCAAGGCTCACTAGAAAAGTGTTGACTTCTGTGTTCTGTACAGTAGATACAGTACATACAGTACAAAACTGGCTGCAGCGTGGCACAGCAGTGCACCGCCCTCTCACAAAAAAACATATTATTCAAACATTTATTCAACATATTTACAGATAAAGTCCACAATAAAACCAGGCTGGCGAACATCACAGTAATCCAGCGCAGCTTTACACCAACAGCGTAACCCTAACTCTCCCGCTAGAAACAAAAAATGGCTATCATGGTAACGAGCTGGTAGGCTAGTTAGGCAACCTTGCTAGCTTGGCAACAAAAGGTGGCAGGCTAATTAGGCAACTTAGCTAGCATAGTAAGACGCTGGCAAACTAATTAGGCTACCTGCCTATCATGGTAACTAGCTAGCAGACTAATTAGGCTACCTGGCTAGCGTGGTAACAAGCTCACAGACTAATTAGACTATTTAGCTAGCATGGTAACAAGCTGGCAAGCTAGTTAGGCTACAGGCTTCTGAATGCTACCAAGATGTCAGTTAAACCAGACTTCATGATTCTGTGAGACTGCAGCCTGTTATAATAGAACTTTTTGAAAACATAACGCTATCGCACATTCTCCTTTCCGTACTTGTCGTGCAGATGTTAGCTTCTCTTGTTGCACTTCTGTTCACTTGCCTTCTGCTTTCTGTCTTACTTCCCGACCCGTCTGTCTGTTTGAGCAGCTAGCTCTCAGCTAGCTTTGTAAAGGAATGCACTTTGGTAGATTCAAACCAAATGCCCTGGGTGTTAGTCACAACAATGACAACAAAAAATGATAACAGTGCTAATCATAAAAACAATAACTGAGCAGTCTGAGGTACCAACAAATAAAAAAAGTAGTAGGGACGCATCGATTGCCAAAGCGAATGAAGTGTTTAAATATAAAAGTGAAAATGTTGGCAGTGTTGGAGTACCACACTCTGAGACGACAAGGTGGAAATTAGCCCTGTTTATATTTGTAATCGCTTTA
This sequence comes from Pungitius pungitius, assembly GCF_949316345.1. Classification (NCBI taxonomy): domain Eukaryota; kingdom Metazoa; phylum Chordata; class Actinopteri; order Perciformes; family Gasterosteidae; genus Pungitius; species Pungitius pungitius. The sequence goes on from NC_084901.1 coordinate 1,128,880, forward strand.
AAAAGTAACTACATTTATTTTCTACAAAAAGGATGTTTTTGTTGGGCTTTGTTAGCACTTAAACTTTGTTGTCATTAATAGTTGCGTAGAAAATGGAGGTTGTATTAAAGTGATTAAATTTGTGCTCACTCAAAAATAGTGTTTTTTAAAAACTTTTTAATAACAATTTCTTTCCCCTTGACACAGTTGGGTAAAAAACAAACAACAAAAACAAACATCGATGTCGGCACACAACTTTACAATCGGTGCGTCCCTGCTTTTAAAAAACACTTTAATGCTAAAAGCTAACAGGGATGAACTCGTAACGTGCTACTAGCGGTTGGTTAGCAGTAAGCTAGGGTTAGCTTCACTGTAGAGAAAACAAAGGTCAGTGCAGCAGCTAGCGCCTGGACGCTAGCGGTCATTCGGCTAGTGTTAGCTTAGCCCTGTCGTCAGCAGGGGTTGTCGCCAGTCCATCTCCGAGGCGACAGGCGGCTGATATGTGTCTGTACATTGTGCAGCCATGTTTCACCCCCCCTCCGCAACACACACATACGCACTTAATGTCAGTGTTAATCAGATTAAAGCTACATACACAGTTTGTGCGTTGGCCACCGTCGTGACTTGGTAGATTGAAAAGTAACTGGTGAGCGGATAAAGTTCGGGCTTCCCTGGCCTACTGCCATGTCATAATTGTGATCACCTGTAGTGTATTTTCATCACTTCACGTTCCTCTTTTTCTGGCGGCTGGGAAAATATAGTGTTAAGCCTTTTACTAATAAAGACCTTGTTCTACTGGCCTTTATATTTTTAAAGGAATATTTTCTCAACACAACCAACCCATAACTTTAATAATTGTTGTCAATTGTTAATCATTTATTTACTTTTCTCAGTTTGTGTTTGATTGTTTGAAACAAAACCATAATATTTTAGATTTAAAATCATCTATTGCTTCATGGTCACACTTCTCTATGGAGTTGTGTTTATTTTGTGTGAGGTCAGAGGTCGCGAGGGGTTCACAGGGTGTCTCAGGGCTTTGCTGAAACGAATCAACGAGGACTTCGGCCGCCAAAACTGACTTTGACACAAGTTTCAATTACATCTGAATGACCTGCCCACCGATGTCACCGCAAATGTCTTGTTTGTGTGTGTGTGTGTTGTGGGGGTTAGTGTTGTCATGGCGACGAGATACTGAAGGCACAAGGTTACGACTCCCAGCGCTCTCTTTAAAAAAAAAATTAAAAAACACAATCAACCAATCAAATCCTTAAAAAACAAACATATAAACATTGGAGCGGACCAGCAGGTGGTGTCAGTGTTTTACACCATCACCTCCGTCTGTGTTACACGTCACTGTTGTCCCATGTGCAACAGTACATCACTCCTCCTCCTCCTCCTCCTCTTCATCAACCGCCCCAGTACGACTTGAATTCCTGTGGTTGCGTTCAGGATTTTCTTTCATGTCGATATAGGTTTGTGTGTGAGGGAACAAGCTTTAAGAAAAAACCTTTTGCTACGTCAACACACTCAAACTCACACACACACACACACACACACACACACATTCAAGTATACGGTATGAACTGCACATGTAGTAAATATCTAGATTAGATTCATAAATATTAAATTGTTGTAAATAAATAACTCCCCACCCTCCCTCCCCGATCACATTGATAGCTTGACTAAACATTATTGTTATTTTTGGATTGTTTTCATTTCATCTGTACCCTGAACACTGTGTACTTGTACTACGAGAGAAAACTCGCTGTGTAAATCCATGTTAGAGATAGCATAGATAGCATCAGGACCCAGTCACACCAGGAAGTGGCAGATTCCTTCATTTTATGTTAGCGATAAAGCTACATATAGCAGCCACTTTAGGGTTCGGGGTTGGAAGGAGGTGGGAGCGTATCCCAGAATGCATCGAACATGACGCCAAAGACCGCAAAGCAGGGTATGATTAAGGGCGGAGCTACACGCTGATTGACAGGTCCCTATTACAGCATTTAACAACTTTAACCCCTTCACAGTGTGTTTTTTACTTCATCAAAGGTAATTGTAACAGATTGGTCTCTTAGAAACGTTGGCATTCCGTTGTATTTAGCTCCGCCCTTATGTGCCGCTAATGGTTCCAACAACCAAGATGGAGGACTCAACCGTGACTAGGTCCACTTCTTCTATACAGTTTTTTATAATGTTTTTTGTGTTTTTTAACTGATATGTTCAATGTCTAAATTCTCCACAGAAGTGTTTTGTTACTTTGAGAGAAAAAAAAACCTGAATTGAAAGCAGAGCACCGTTGACTATCAGTCACATGCTAACGTTGCGTTAGCTAAGTTGATCCTCCCTCTTATGATGCTCCCCAGGCTTTCGCCCAGAATAAAAACCACAACATTGTCGCCCTAAATAATTAGCGAGGCAAAAGCATCCAGTTTAACCTGGAAAGAAGCATCTCGATACAAACAGCTGAGTCTTCTTGGAGTTCTCAAGCTAGTGGGCGATCTGCTGCGGGGCTAAAGTTACATCATCCTCAGACCCAAAGCCTCCATGCAGCACGGTTTTAATTGATTATTGGGGAAACACATCCAGCTGTGGATGCTACATCTTTATGGAAGATTTATATATTTAGCAACTTGTTTTGTGCTGACGAAGAGTTTTATCAGCACACTGAAAAAAAAAAATTTAGCTTGTCTTTCCATTTAGCAATAATTCATCAAAGTGTCCATTTGAAAATGGCTTCAATTGTTAAAATATTTTCAAAGCAAATGGTCCTGAATAGTGGGAAGTTGACAACCATTATATAGTTATTTTGCCATCGTGTCTTTGAGGTTGTCATTGATTTAATGTCAATGTACCTTGGGTTTAGCTGATTGAAAACTGCAGCCACAGTTATATTTTTTCAGACTTTGGTTGCTGACCTTCCCATTTCTTTTCAGATCAGGGCCTTTGATTTTAACATGACTGTCCCTGCCCATTAAACTTCTTTTTCATTCCCATCTTCACAGCCCTTTCATATCCTTATCGATCAGGTTTGTTTGATCAAAGAAGGAAGAAAATGGATGGGACTTAATCCGATCACACAATCAACTCTTCTCTTCTTGCTAACCTTCTTAAAACAAAAAATAAAAGGCTTAAAAACTCTCCTACGTCTGTGATCGTAAGGCTGGGCAGTGCTAACAGGCTATGGCTAAGAAAAGGCTAAGGCTAGCCACCAGACTGCCAAAAAAGGCAAATAGTTAGCCAGCTACAGGTAGCTGACTGCTTCAAAGTTTGTAAATTGTTAGCAAAGTGACACCATAAGACAAATAAACAACTAACTAGTGGTAATTAACCAGTCAACAGTTAGCCAGCTGACTGACACCAAGCTAGCATGTCAACACAAGCCAACTACACACTTTAAAACAACAGATAGCTAAGAAAGTTAGCCCGCTAACAGGTCGATGGTTCAGTTAGGATTGATTCATTGTCATTCAAGTAATGACAAGTGCGACATGTTCCCTAAACTGATCCATAACAAAATGATTTCGTAGTGATATGAGACAAAGATTAGCATGCTAATCGTTACCTTTTGTGCAGCTGTTTTTTAAGTATTACAAGGAAATATCTGACTTATTTGTCACTAAAGCACAAACATCTTCAACGGTAAGCAGATAAAACCTTGTAGGACAGATTATAAGAAAGTTGTTTTTGGTGTCGATTTATCAGATAAAAACATTCTGTGGTAAAAACATAAGAAAAGCTTTGTTCCCTCCCTCAGCACCATGTTGTTTGACGTGTTTCGGAGTGTTTCGGAGCTACAGGGTGGAGTGTGCTGATTGTCTGAGCAGCCAAACTGGTTTCCCGGGCGGTTTAGCTCACGAGCACGGCCTCATGACTCCCAGCGCGGCGAGCGTTGGGGTTGCGCCCGCTCTCAGCTCACCAGCTTGGGCAGCACCGTCCTGGGCTGGATGTTCCCGTTGGCGTCGGTGATCGCCGCCAAGTTAGTCCTGGTTTTGGAGGAGGAGGCGGTGGTTGAGGAGGTGGTGGCGAGCTTGGACAAGGAGGTTATGGCGCCGTCGGCGGTTGTGGCGGGGCCGCGTTTGGAGGAGGAGGAGGAGGTCTTGTCCCCTGGCGCGGTTCCCGTCGGCGGCTTGGGGAGTCGCCTTCTCAGCCACGGGTGGCGCAGCGCCTGGCTGGGCGTCATCCTGAGCACCGGGTCCCACTCCAGGCACTGCTTCAGGAAGTCCAAGAACAGCGGGTCGTCTGCTCCCTTCAGCGCCGCGCTCCAGTCCTTGCTGCCAGGCGCGCCGCGCACCTTCCCCCGCCGCGAGCGGCCGGCGTTGAGCACGGCGGTGCCGTCGGGCAGCGTGGTGACGGTGCAGTAGCGCGGGTAGCCCTTGGATGACACAAAGTTCTTGGCCCTCTTGGAGGCGTCGAGGAGCTTCTGGCTCGGCATGCCCAGCAGCTCGATGATGCACGCCAGCTGGTCGGCCTCGTCCTCGCCCGGCAGCAGCGGGTAGCCGGTCAGCAGCTCGGCCAGAATGCAGCCCAGGGACCACATGTCGATCGGCATCCCGTACCTGGAGCCTAGAGGGCAGCGACCTGGCCGTTAACACCTGGAGTGGCTATGCTACTCCACATTGCCCTTCACATGTTCCCAATCGGATTTTAGACGTATTTCACAACATATTGGATTATGTTTTTTATTTAATTCGTTAAGATTCGTTATCCATCACAAACAACATTTACTGTGGCTGTTAAATGTGTTCGATGAGATTGGAAGCTTAGCTTAGCTTAGCATAAAGGCCAGTAACACCTGGCTAGGCTTTGTCCAGCAGTTAGGTGGTTACAATTTGGCATTACGATTACATAAGGCGATAACATGTGATTCGTTAACGTAGGAAAAGATTGCAAAAATACTTACCTACAATTCTTTGGTAAAAGATTGAATATCGATGTATAATTACGTTGCGTTACGTTGTTGAAGAGCAGCTCCGTTAACTGAGCTGTGCTTCCTGTTCTTACCTAGAATGACCTCCGGCGCTCTGTAGAACCTGGACTGGATGTAGGTGTAAACTCTCTGATGTTCGTAACAGCTGGAACCAAAATCTATAACCTGCAGGGGGAGAGAATTGGTTTCAATAGATGGATTGATGACTAAGACCAACACAAAGGTCCAAACCTCCACATCTCCGCCCCACCTTGATGCCGCTGCGTCCCTGCTGCTTCAGCAGGATGTTCTCGGGCTTCAGGTCGCAGTGGATGATGCGGTTCTTGTGCAGAGAGTCCAGACACTGCAGGATGGAGTGGGCAAACTTCCTGACCAGCGGGAGGCTGAAGCCCTGGAACTTGTTTTTCTTGATGAGCTCGTACAGGTTCATGCTGAGCAGCTCGAAGGTCATGCAGATGTGGTTGCGGAAGGTGAAGTTCTCCAGCATGTGGATGACGTTCATGCTGGAGTCCTTGTCTTGCTTCCTCAGGTGCTCCAGGATGCGGATCTCCTCTGCTGCCTGGCGGTGGAAGCGCTTCTCGTTGCGGACCATCTTCAGGGCCAAGTGGGTCTGAGACCGGTGGTCGAAGGCCTTCACCACCTGCAGCGGTGAGGAGGAGCACGGTCGTATTCAAGAGTGATTTACAGTCCCAATGGTCAATTCTATTCTCCTTATCAGTATAACTAGTAGCCGGCACATGTCTACTGTACTACTAGTAGTACTGATGGTACTGATGGTACTACTAGTGCATAGTGGTACTGTTACTACCTGTCCAAAGCTGCCCTTGCCAATGACCTTCAGGACCTCGTAGCGGTAGGCGATGTGGTCGTGTGGAACGTGGATGTAGGATCCCTGATCGTCATCGTAGCCGCCGTTGTTGGCTCCGCCCAGGACCCCCGACCTCTTCTTAGCATTTGGGCCGACGAAATACACTGTTGGGGGGGAGGGAGAGGGCGGTGACTGGTGGACGGTACCAATGGGATAATTCATTTTCTACCTGTGGGGGTGTCGACCCGCTCACCTTCGGGGTAGCTGAAGACCTCGTGGTGCTCCAGAGAGGACATCTTGGACATGAACTGCTTCATGGCCTGCTCTGGTGACAGGCAGGGCGGCTTCGGCTTGCCCTCCGTCGACTTGTTGGAAGAGGCGCTGCCCTGCCGGCAGTGGTGGGGGGGCTCTGGGGCGGAGGGCTGGCGGTCCGGCAGCGGGAGGCCCGGCCGGGTGGAGCCGAGAGGAGCCAGGCCGTTGGGCTGGGAGGTCAGCACCGGACGCTTGTTGGTGTTCTCCTCGTACAGCTGGGTGACCTGAGACTGAGACGACAGCTGGACGGCCTGCGACATGGCAGCTCTCGGGCCTCCCTGAGGAGGAGGAGGAGGAGCATAGAAACGTAAGAGGAGGAGCAAAAGAGATGTCAGAGGAGAATGAAGAGAATGAAGGGAGGACGGACAGAGGGAGGAGGAGAAGACTATGGTCAGAAGATGAGGGGAGGAAGCTTATCAGGTGAGAAGAAAAGGACCAAGAGAAGGGAGGTGAGTAGCAGGAAGGAGAAGGCAATAGACGTGTGAAGTTCAAACCGTAAGAAGGTTTGTGACGTTTTGAAAACAACTGTTAAATCCCTGATGTTCTTGAACACGACACCAGAGCCTGTTTGTGTGGTTACTTAATAAATGAATAATGTGTCACCTCGTTCACTCTAATCAATAATAACAAGAGAGACAGCTGTCTCATTGTCGCTCGCTAGGTGAGTCACTCCCCGTCGCCGTGGTGACCAACACACCTGTGCCCTTTCAAATAATAGACCACCACACACACACAGCAGGTCTTTGACTTGAGCGGCAGCACACACACACATCAAACATGTAAATGTCCCGCCTCTCTCTTTAAGATGATTGATTATCTGATTGGTTTTGCCCGAAGTTAGGATTTATTTTTAGAAAATAAACAAAAGCCGTAACAGGGAAAATCTGCTAATCCTAACATTCACCTTGGAGTTGTATGGAGTACAGATGCTGGATCATATATGTGTATGTGTATATACACAGATATAAATGGTGGACTATCAGAGCCTGCAGTGAAATGAGTACTACATGAAAGTAGCGTGGTGTCATAGACACAGCGTGCAAAGCTGTGTTTCTTAACAGACTCCCTCACAGATAGCGTCGTACCGTCAGGTTGTGGTTGCGGAGTCGAGGCAGCGCGCCGGGCGACGTCGTCTGAGAGCCACCGTGAGCCGGAGAGAAGACCGGCTCGCCCACTTTGCCTGAAGATATAATAACAGAAATACAGAGATTTAGTATTCTTTTATTTGTGTTACATTAAAGGTCATTGCAAGAACACAGTAAAAATATAAATACATAAATGAACAATAGAATAAAAATACAAATATATTTGTAATTCTGGTAGCATACCAAAATGTACCTTCTTGACACGATTTAAAAACATCATCTTTGGGACACTCTTACTAATACTACCATTTTACACAAGCAGAATACTGAATGCAGCAGAGTAACACGGCTCCATCAGAACACCGCCAACATGTTTAGTCGGGTCGCCAGGGCTGACCTGTGAACGACATGAAGGAGGGTCCGGCCTCTCAGAGGACACGGTGTGTCCATCGATGTCCCCCCTTAACATACCGAGCGTCACATGAGACGGACACCAGGCAGGGTTATGGTTTCCCAACACGCTCGTCAAGCTCCCAAAATACTGGAAAGCGATTGGAATCCGTCCCACGGAGGCCGAGGAGCGACTATCTCAGACACGTGACCTCAGTGTTCTGAGGAGACAAAGAGGGTCGACCCGACACAAACCAAAAGGGTTCCGGAGGTTTCTTCAAACCAGAGCTGCTGATTGGTGGAAGTTTGTCTCGATGCTAGCGAGCAGTAAATGTTTCAGTGTAATGGTAAGGGTAACTGATGTTTGTCATTGACCCCAAATAACTTACATGATCCAATCTACTGGTTTTGGTTTTTTAGTTTGGTTAATAATGTAGATTTTTATCACTGTCCTATGAATCCTACAAACTGTGAAGATGTCCTCACCTACGTGGACAGAGCTACTTCTTGTTGTGAGCTGTACCCAGCATGCAGTTTTGCTGGGTAATTTGATAAAAATACAACTATTAATGTTACAAATGGTTTATGTGGGTTAAAGAGTGTTTATTGCGGGTTATTCATTGTTGTTATAAAGTTAAAACCATGACCCATAACACGTAAGACAAGAAGACTGATCTGTTGTACTACTTTTTACAGGTGTTCCTTGTGAAGTGGACGATATTATATATTATATTATAAATAACACTGAAACCATAGCTGCAACCTCCTTTAACCCCTGCATGTGTCCTCATACTGTGGTCAAAGGTCAGAGGTCACGGCGGACCCCTGTCTTCATGGGGACGGTTGATAAGCCTTTGAACAGCTTCCTCTTCCAACATTCTTATCTGGTTTTGCCACAGAATCCCAATCTGGGTCCAAATAGTTAGAGTAAAGTGACTCCGATGTATCTTCATGGATTCATCGAGTAAACAAGCAGATGAAGCTTTAAGTGTCCAGCGGGACAGATGGCCTGTGCCCTAATCCCGCTAACGAGCGGCTAACGAGAGGCTAACAGTGACGCATCGACCTGCTGTAATCCGGCTAATGACCGAGGTCACAGATAAATCGTCCCAGTATTCTGACGCTTATCAATACATCAGACACACGGCGAAAGGTTTCCAGCTCATCAGATGTAAAAATATCTCTAATATCTTTGAATATATATGAACATTGATGAGCATCTTTAGACAGTTCAAAGGTTCAGAGGATGAATTAAAATGACAATGATCCGTAGTTGAGACATTTTCCCTCTGTAAAGTCTCACCTTATTTTTATTTATACAAGCTGTAGATTTAATTGTTTGAATGACTAAATGATGAAGTCACAAACTGCATTAAAAGCAGTCTGATTAATTGATGATTAACATTTATCACCTCTCTCTCTTCTGCAGGTTTTCTCCATAATTCAGAAATATTTACTTACTGTCACAGAAAACAAAACAAACCGCGAATAAAGAAAAATGAGAATGAATGAAGTAATTTTTTCTTTAAAAAATGACTCCAGATGTAAGTAATCATTGATAAGGATTCAATGAATCGCTCTACCAAAGATAGTGATCATTATTTTGTATCATCATTAACATAACGGTTATTTCTAATAATAAGGTGGCACTGTTTATAAGAGCAAACACACACTACAGGAGTGTGTTTAACTCCACTGTACTGTGCACGCTGTGGAGCACGCTGCCGTGTACACAGACCAGTACCAGGAACCAGCACACATGCAGGATCCCCAACAGGCGCTCTGAATGCGAACCCGACACCCGAGCTGGGAATGTCGAGCGCGCTGACATGCTGCTCGACAGAAACAAATAAAAAAATACATCTGCAGCAACATGACCGCACGCATGCAGATTACAAAGTCCACCCATTGTAGATTAAACTGGCCGCTGTTAGGATTTATATTTTTTCAGGACCAAGTTGTAAACTATCTACCGGTTCTGAGTTTCCACGGTAACAACAACTACATTGAGTATAATTAGAAGTCTGAAGGCCTCCTTCTCATCCTCAAGTCCTTGTGAGAAGTCCCTCTTCTACAGCAGCACGGAATGTTCACTTCTCTCTGCTGCATTTATTCAGTTCACAACAAGAAGCCACGTCTGCTCCCATAGACGTCTATGAGGAAATGACTCTACTTCTGTGTAGTGACCAGCAGGGGGCGACTCCTCTGCTCCCATAGACGTCTATGAGGAAATGACTCTACTTCTGTGTAGTGACCAGCAGGGGGCGACTCCTCTGCTCCCATAGACGTCTATGAGGAAATGACTCTACTTCTGTGTAGTGACCAGCAGGGGGCGACTCCTCTGCTCCCATAGACGTCTATGAGGAAATGACTCTACTTCTGTGTAGTGACCAGCAGGGGGCGACTCCTCTGCTCCCATAGACGTCTATGAGGAAATGACTCTACTTCTGTGTAGTGACCAGCAGGGGGCGACTCCTCTGCTCCCATAGACGTCTATGAGGAAATTACTCTACTTCTGTGTAGTGACCAGCAGGGGGCGACTCCTCTGCTTGTTTGATTTGTGTGTTAAATCATTTAAACTCTTCTGTGCTGGGTTTATATTTTCACTATGTATTCTCAATATTATTACATCACATGAAACCTTTACAGTTTAAAACTGGGAGATGTAATAGAGATGCATAAACTGTCCCACAGGAGACAAAGAGCCTCTGGCTGCAGACTCAAACCACTAATGAACTGGTTATGAAACCAGTATCATGGACACGTGGTAAAGTGGAGGAATGAGAGACCACACGAGAAGCATAGAATACATAGTGCTAAAATCTACAAATATATGAGTGAATAATCAAGGATAAACAAACAAGGTCAGTAATGTTCATTATAATAAAGTACATATAGTTATATACAGTGTACTGACGGCCCTTTGTTCTAAATACTACATGGATCCTCCTTGCTGTTTATTCTGCGATCTGTCTATTTGTATATTACTTGTATATTACTTGTATATTACTCTCATAGACTTCTATGGGAGCAGAGGAGTCGCCCCCTGGTGGCCAGGAGAGAGAAGCATTACATGGGGGTAGTATACCTCCACCTAAAATACGTCTTTGTACTACAGTTTCTTACATATAGTAATACAGATACGCTTAGATACTGTATATAATCCCTACTAACGGTCTGTAACATTAATATTTACATCTTAACTGAGTACTAATGACTATATTCTATCAGCACTCCTTTTACGCTCCATTATGGTGGAAAGCTCCTGTGAAATAACGTTAAGTTGACAAAGCAGCAGTTAGCACAAAGCTAAAGAAGACTAACGTGTAATAATAGCTCCCTCACGGTGGAGATAAAACCCCAGAACCACTGACCTTTGACCCCTGACCCAACCGAGCCCGAGCTTTAACTTCTGTCTGCCGAGCCGCAGGCCAGAAATCACCCCAGAAACCGAACAAACACACGCTGAAAACACACCAAAACGCCCGGAATGACACCGCACGTCGCCTCCGACACACTGCCGGAAAGACCCGGAGCGACGGTGCGTTGTTACGGCGTTATTACGCGTTGTTACGCCTTGGTAACCGTCAATAAACACACGGGAAACGCTGCTTTCTGCTGCTGTCACTTCTCATCTGTTAGCTCGCTAGCTAAAAATAAACCCAACGGTCGGTGGAGCGGCTCCAACGGCTCCGCCGAGCGGCGACTTAACGGCGGATTGAGGCGGTGGCGGGTGAGGGCTGAGGCGGGGGGCTCGGGGGGGGGGAGCTCGGGGTTCGGCGGTGTGTCCACGCGACATTGGCCTGGCTCAGGCGCCCCTCGGGCCGGCTACAAAGGTTGTGCTCACCCGCTGGGAGGACCGAGGTTCCGGGCTTCTTGGTCAACATGGCGGCCGCTCCTCTCCTCTGGACACGGACGGACGGGGGACGGGACGCCTCCTCTTCCTCCTCCGTCGGCTCCTCCTCTTCCTCCTCCCTGCTCCTCCTCTACTGTACTGTAGTGCAACTACAGTATGAGATCAGGTGTAGAATACTATGTATAGTATGGTATGCTACTATGGTGTACTATATAACAGTAAAGTATAGTGCATATCTAATATGGTATCTGATATAACATTAGTAGTGTTTTAATATAGTAATACAGTATTGTATATCGGTATAATATAGTACTGTTGTTTTATAAAGTACTATTGAATACTTTTGTATAAATATTATATAAATTTAGTAGAATACATTATAAAGGAAGTGCAATTTTTTGTAGTTCCTTTTTGCATTTTTTGTCACCTCTTGCATTGGATCTTTAGGTTTAAAGGCCTCTAATCCTCCTTGGTTGTTGAGTCGTGTTTTATTTTGCAACCACGGAACAGGAAGTGAACACGTCTGGACTATATATCTGATATCTGAAACCTGTCAATCAGCGTTAGGCCCCGCCCTAAAGCATCCTCTGCTTTATGGTCTGTTTGACTCTAAATGGACCATCATTCACTAAATGAACATCATGCTGCATTGAAGAAGACTTGAAACTAGAGACTGAGACCATAAACTCATGTTTATTTCCAGAGGAGTCGCCCCCTGGTGGCCTTTGGAGAGAATGCACCACATTGACTTCACTCTTGAGAATCAGAGTTTTTCTGATACCGGTGCACTTTTCCACTGACATAGGCAGAATGTCACTACACTTACCTATTTACATGTTCCCACCAGCTCTCGGCAGAAAAGCAAAACCGTTGTCAAATATTACTGCAGGAAACCATGGCAACAGTACTGATTCTTCTCAATAGGTTGGTGCCGATGAAGGCCGAGGTGCTGCAGGCCGGACCGGTGCTCTTTTTACGGCGTTCCCTGCATGAGGACTTCAACAGCTACACAAAGTGTGATTGTTTACTTGGTTTCCTGGAGACCATCAGCATGTTTACACTAGAAACACAGGAGAGAGAGTTAGTTGACACTTGTGCGTGTGTGTGTGTGTGTGTGTGTGTGTGTGTCTGTGTGTGTGTGTCTGTGTGTGTGTGTGTGGTCTCAGGTTTCACCGATTTTTGTTAAATCACAAAGAACACTTGCACATTCACACGAGCATCACCACACCTTCTTCTTGAGTGTTTTTCATCACGAGGTAAACATAACTATCATTATTACTATCATCGTTAATTTAAAAAACACAGATTAACAGATTATATACCCAACCTATATTTTAATTTCTGACTCATAAACGCATCAGCAATTCATATTCATATTTGTGAACTATTGTTTAGTTAGTAACTTTGGCATGATTTTATTTTATCGAATGTATGTGCTATTTATTCATAACACGTTATAGCAGTTAATCACTGGAGGTTAAAAAAAATGAAAGGAAAAAACTTACAAGAAAAACTATTTTTTTAAATGTGTTATTTTAGATGAATAATCAATGTCTGTTTAGAGCAGACTACTGATCTAGCGCTCCAGCCACGATAAACCGAGGACTTCACTTTATTGTGAAAAACAACGCCGAGTGGACTCGGCGACTCCGAGACGTTCCAAGATGGCGGCCGGGCGAGGGTCGTTCTTACTGAGCTTCCTGGAGGGTTTGAGCAGGAACCGAACCGAGCCGAACTGCGGCCGAACGGCTCCGGCAGCACCACAGTCGCGTGCTGCACCGGGTCCGACCGGAAGCGAGTCGGGTCCAACGGGCGGGAAGAGACAAACGAACCCGCCGAACGGGGAGGTTTGCAGGTGACACCAGAGGATTTATTTACGTTTATTCAAAGAGTTAAACTACTTAATTATTCCACATTGTTTATTCCTCTGCTTTTATTTGTAATCCAGATGGAAGGAATATGAAACCGATTCAACTTCTCCGTCTGTAGACAACTTCATGGAAAGGTACCACAGCTTTAGTATTGCTAATGCTTTACATAAATAAATGTAATGTAAATTGAGTAAAAAAAAGAGAATGTTAATGTTAATCTATTTCTACCACCTGACCTGTCGAGGGGTGTGGCCACCACCTGTAAACTATCCCCTCACCTGTCCTTTCTCACCTTTTTCTCCAGGCTGCCGCCCGAGATCGTGCTGAAGATCCTTTCGTACCTGGACGCCTCGTCGCTGTTCTGCGTCAGTCACGTCAGCAAAACCTTCCACCAGCTCGCCGCCGCCGAGTGAGCCAGAGTCCACTCATGTAGATACCTGCAAATCAGACAATAACATGTTTCTAATGTGGCTTCGTCACAGTCCTTTTTGTGGCTTTTATTGTGAAGCCGCTTGATGGCTTTTATTGTGAAGGCGCTTGGTGGCTTTTATTGTGAAGGCGCTTGATGGCTTTTATTGTGAAGGCACTCGATGGCTTTTATTGTGAGCCAATTTGACATTTCTTTTCCCTTTCAGTGAAATCTGGCGTGAGATCTACGTCTCCGATTTTGGGAGCCAATCATGGAGGCCGAAGCCGGCGGCTGATGCGTCTCCGGGGGTCGACTCGGCGGCGGCTCGGCCGGGTCATTGGAAGAAGACGTACTTCAGGACGATCGGACAGGAGGTGAACAAGTGGAGGAGCAAGATGAGAGACGTCAACCCCAACAGCGGTTTGCCTCGGAGTACGGAGCGGGTCCTCAGGTACCACAGGAAGTCACGGCTGCAGCGTCTTTATGACAGACCTCCTCTGAGGAGAAAGACCAGTCCAAGAGACGCAGCGGGACATGAGACGGTTTTCTGAACTTTTCTGAATCTAGAATCAATGGATCTTGGTATTTGGTGTATTGTGTGGTATTATTGCGGCTGCTATCGGAGCCCCTGGTTTGATAAAGCACCTCAGAGGTGTCTGCCTCCCCCCTGAAGGAGCCTGAAGGTGAGCTGGCAGCTGACGCTCACCTGCTGCTCCGGGCGGGAGATCACGGTGGAGCCGAGCCGGGCCCACTTCTTCCAATCCTCGGCCATCGTCTTCTTCTCTGGAGACGGACGCCTCCCCCGACTCGGTCAGGTCCGAAGCCTCCGCCTGTACGGAGTCAGGGAGGGGAGGAGCCTCCGGGGCGGGAGGTGAGACGCCCCGCTACCTCGACCCCCTCCACTGGTCGTCCACCGTCAACAGTGTGAATAAAGCTTTATCCGTGACCTCCACTTGACCCCCCCCTCCTCAGGCCCGGCTGGCGCTCTCTCATCCTGCAGCTGGACGCCAGGACTCGCTGCTGCTTTTTCGGCAGAGACCAGCTGGTGACTCTGAGGCGTCTGCAGCCCGCCGTCACCGTGGCAACCTGGAGGGCAAGTTTTATTATTATCATTCCATCACATGTCATTTAGCTGAGGCTTTTATCCAAAGCGACTTACAATAAGTGCATTTCCACCGTAGAGAAACAAACTCAGAAGAACAAGAAACAAGAAAGTGCAATTTCATCCAATAAGCTGATTGAACAATCACATGGAATTTTTGGAGTTTCCGCTCTCATTTCTAATCAGTTGTTGCTTCTATAGCACAAATCTCTCAAAATAATATCTTTAGTTTATACAAATATAAGGAAGAAAAATGTATCATTTGTTCTTGTGATGTTTAAAGCATTCGTTGAGATGATTTGTAGGTTTTATTTATTCCGATTTATGAATGTTGTCTTTATCTATGCAGTTTTATTTATTATCTTGTATTTTGGAATTTTGTTCCATTCAATTAAATGTTTTACCGTAAATGAATATGTCCAATATATTATAAAGAACAAGTAACAAGAAAGTACAATTTTCATCAAATAAGCAGTTTCAAAACATGTTATAGATTAGAGCCGTTATAAGTACAGTTTAAGGTCTACAGCATGGTACATGAGAACCAGTGATTTGAACTGGATGAGGCAGCCACTGGTAACCAGTGAAGAGAGGAGGAGTGGAGGAGAACTTAAGAAGTTTGAAGACCAGTGGAGCTGCTGCATTGTGGATGAGCTGCAGAGGTGGAATGGAGCAGGGAGACCTGCCAGGAGACACTTACAGTAGTCTGTTCTGATGTTGTAGAGCGTGGACCTACGGGATGGTGATGTCGCTGTGATGTTGGGAGTCAGGTGTCACATCGAGGTTCCATCAGTCAAAGGGGGCAAAGTTAACAGTCAGGTCCTTTGTGGGAGAGTCTTACAAGTAGTTCAGTCTTGTCTGGGTTGATCTTCAGGTGGTGAGCAGACCTCCACTGAGAGATGTCAATCACACAGGCAGATTTGTGTGAGGGAAGGAGAGAATTAGTTGGGTGTCATCTGCATATCTGCGGTTATTGTAAGTCGCTTTTGGATAAAAGCGTCAGCTAAATGACATGTAATGGTGGGAGAAACCATGTGAGTCAATGATGGAGCCGAGAGAGTTGGTGTAGATAGAGAAGAGGAGGGGACCCAGGACGGAGCCCTGAGGAACTCCTCATCATACCTTTTCTCTCTGGAAAAATCATCAAATGTGAGGAACCATGAGGAGACAACAATGATTAAACTGAGATTAAATAGCTATTTGCTCTTAAATAATATATTTGTGTCTTTGAGTATTATGAAAAGTGCTATACAAATAAAATGTATTTAAGATATTACTTTTTTGGTACCACAATGGGAAATTCTCAGGATTGAGGCAGCAAAGTGAACTAATATTATATTATTATTGCACTTTTCAAGCTTCAGCACAATTTATATTTCCCATTGACTTAATTAAAAGAGGTGAAGTTATACAAAATAAAATTAATAAAATAAATAAATCATTAATTAATTAGTTAATTAGCAATAAATGAGCATTTGAATCTGAACCATTTGGAAGGGCTAATGAACGCAGACACTAAGCTTTAATATCAAGCCGTCATGAAGATACAAGTGAAAGCAAATGTAAAGTAAACTGGAGGTCAGGATTCAATAGGGGAAGTGTTTAGTGCAATATTAGTTTCATAGTGTAGGAATGTGAAGTGAAACTGTTCTTCAATCATGCAATGCTCTGTGTGATTCAGCATGTCCATCCATGTGTTTTTATATTTCTTTTTAGGGTGAAGACACAGTCGCCTTCGTCATGGTCACACTGCACCTCCACAAACTGGTGGAGAGAAGTCTGCTGGGATCTCCAGTCTGGTGAGTCCCCCCTCTGCTGGTCAGAACACCTCAGCGCAGCTTGTATCTGCCATTTCATTTTCTATTTATTTACTTTTAAATGATATACTCTTTTAAAATGATATATTCATGATAATCTCCGGGGGATCTTCATTCGTCCTTTTTGTCCCTTCCTGCAGCCCGTACTCAGAGCCCCTCGGCCCGCCTCCTGTGGGGAAATTGGACCCCGAAGTCGGGCTGCAAGGCTACTCGCTGCACTTGGTCCTGCACAACACCGGCTCAGAGATCATGAAGGGGTACTTCCGCCAACTGTGCTGTTGCCCAGGTAACGTGATTACATGTGACCAGATTATCAGGTTATGTGATTACATGTGACCAGATTATCAGGTTATGTGATTACATGTGACCATATTAACAGGTAACGTGATTACATGTGACCAGATTAACAGGTCATGTGATTACATGTGACCAGATTATCAGGTTATGTGATTACATGTGACCTGATTAACAGATCATGTGATTACATGTGACCACATGTGACCAGATTAAAATTACATGTGACCAGATTAACAGGTCATGTGATTACATGTGACCAGATTAACAGGTCATGTGATTACATGTGACCAGATTATCAGGTTATGTGATTACATGTGACCAGATTAACAGGTAACGTGATTACATGTGACCAGATTATCAGGTTATGTGATTACATGTGACCTGATTAACAGATCATGTGATTACATGTGACCACATGTGACCAGATTAAAATTACATGTGACCAGATTAACAGGTCATGTGATTACATGTGACCAGATTAACAGGTCATGTGATTACATGTGACCAGATTATCAGGTTATGTGATTACATGTGACCTGATTAACAGATCATGTGATTACATGTGACCACATGTGACCAGATTAAAATTACATGTGACCAGATTAACAGGTCATGTGATTACATGTGACCAGATTAACAGGTCATGTGATTACATGTGACCAGATTATCAGGTTATGTGATTACATGTGACCTGATTAACAGATCATGTGATTACATGTGACCACATGTGACCAGATTAAATTTACATGTGACCAGATTAACAGGTCATGTGATTACATGTGACCAGATTAACAGGTCATGTGATTACATGTGACCAGATTAACAGTAACGTGATTACATGTGACCAGATTAACAGGTTATGTGATTACATGTGACCAGATTAACAGGTCATGTGATTACATGTGACCAGATTAACAGGTAACGTGATTACATGTGACCAGATTAACAGGTTATGTGATTACATGTGACCTGATTAACAGATCATGTGATTACATGTGACCACATGTGACCAGATTAAAATTACATGTGACCAGATTAACAGTTCATGTGATTACATGTGACCAGATTAACAGGTAACGTGATTACATGTGACCAGATTAACAGGTTATGTGATTACATGTGACCTGATTAACAGATCATGTGATTACATGTGACCACATGTGACCAGATTAAAATTACATGTGACCAGATTAACAGGTCATGTGATTACATGTGACCAGATTAACAGGTCATGTGATTACATGTGACCAGATTAACAGGTCATGTGATTACATGTGACCAGATTAACAGGTCATTTGATACATAATGTGAGCAGATTACAATGTACTTTATTTACATAATGTAACCTGATTAAAAGGTTATCTAATTACATCAAATAGGTCAGGATTGGCTAATAAAATATATTGTAGGCTCTGAGACTAATAATAAATAACATTTTCTAGATTTCTTTGAGAATTTCTTTCTCGCCATTTCTTACATTGAACCTGGGATTAAATAAACAGGCGGACCCCTCCTGCTGGTTTTGTGTGCTGATCAGGTGGGATCCAGCACGGCCTGCTGGAGATCAGGGTCATCAGCAGGAACAACGTGTCCCAGCACCGGTCGCTCTCTGGGGTCATCGAGCTGCCCTGGAGGAGCGAGGCCATGGAGGGCTCCGTGGAGGTGAGGTCTCCTCCAACAACACCACCTAGACACCTGGTAGCCACTTAGCTTAGCATGAGTAAAACTAAATATAAGATTAACGCTCTTCAGCTCTTCAAGAGGGGAATAAGTTATAAAACCAGGTTCACAAATCCTGGAATTTTAAATCACATTTTTTTTTCAAGAAGAAAAAATGAGGTTCAGTCAATATCAGCAGAAAAGGGATTCAGGCTGAACCTGAACACATCGTGGTAGTAGACGTCTGACGGGGGGGTCACATGGTTCAAAAGATCACGCCCCCTTCTATTACCCCCCCCCTCCCCCAATGTTCCTCTCGTGCATAGAACTGCTGCGTCATGACGCTGACTCTGCTGGATGACTCCCAGAAGCCTCTCTGGTGCGTCAGCTCCTCCGTCGCCGTCGTCGGGGCGACGGGGCCTCCGCCCCTCGACTACGCCGGCGAGCACTTCCTGATGCGCCACTGCGACCACGGGGGTCAGGTGACCATGAGGCTGGTCCGGCTGACGGAGCAGAGGCAGTTCCTCGTGGTCGACCTCGTGGTCCGCGTCGCCGTCGCAGCTCCTACGTCGATCGATGTGTTTGATCAGCGTATCGGAAGCTGCTATTCGTGATAAAACGACGTGTCAAAGCCTTTGTTCGCTTATTTGGCTCCGAATGGCGTTGGTGTGTCACTGCTTTTGGTTTCTATTACACTTGGAACGGAATATATATTAAATATAAAAATAATAATTTTGTTTCATTGTTCAAAAGTACGTCTTTTTCTGCAAGAGTTTAAGAAAAGAGGATTTATTTATTAGTTTGGACTTTTTTAGTTGAAGAAAAGCTTTAAAGTGTGTTTATTTGAATGTTTTACAGGAAGTCTTGTAATGTCAAGATTAAACCGTTCATAATATCTCCAGCTGTAGCTGCTTAATTTATTTGAGAGGGATCTGATTTCTTCACACGCACAAAGGTCAGTTGGGCTCCTCCAGATGATTCAATATCCTGTTAACTTCAAAAAAAATGTCCCAGTCATTGTCGTACCACATTAAAATTTGATCAAATGCAAATTCCTGTAAAAAAGTTTTGAATTATCTCAATCTCTATATATATATATATGTATACACACACACACACATTTGTGATACATTAACCAGTGATAGTCTGTAAGAATGAAACTAGACTAGTGAAACACTTCAGCTGTCAATCTGAAGATAACAAACGATGACGCTAATTCCATTTGGGAAGAATTTTTTTATTTGTAATTTGTTCATAATTCAGCCATATTGTGCAGCAATATTTGTATTAAAAAATATAAATTCCAACTTCCAAGTACTTTAGTTCCATTAACAAACAGCAGGCAAAGTTGTGTATTATACAAAAGTTCGTCCTTTGTTTTAGTTGAATGTAAAAAAATAGATATAATCTGATAGCCTATCATTTTAATATAAATGAATGTTTCATATTTTCCATATTTAATATATAGCTCAATTGGGAAAATGCCACATAAGATATTTCGTTTTCCCTTTTTTAAAACTAAGACCTTCAACCCTTTAGCACCTCTGAAAAGGAGTTTCCTTGCCAACAAAGATCAGAACCGCGATCAACTCGAATGATTACGGGTTTCAATTGACGGGACAGACGATCAAGGGGGCGGAGTTTATACCATCGTCGTTGGTGCAGGGACTTAAGTAAGGAACAAGCTTCTCTGAGAAGGAGCAGCTGGTGAAGGAGTAGAGAAGATCTTGAGCATCGACGTCGTAAAAGGAGACCAGACGCTCCTCACAATCCACAAACACTCCCACCTTCTGAGGAGGTTGATTCGGGGAGAGTTTCACTACTGATACATCGTTGGCCATGTACTCCCCGTTCCTCAGCCAAATCGTCCAGAAGCCCTTTTTGGGACATAGCTGAATTCCTCCCTTCCTGTCAATTGACTCTTTAACAACTCCCAAGGTCCAGGCGTTCTTGTTTTTAACCTGTACCTGGAAGTAAAATTTTCCAGACGAGAAGGTCTGCTCCCCCAAGACGTTCACGCATTTATAGAACCTCGCGGGGGTGTCCGGCAGAATCTTCCGCACATTGCCGTGGTATACTTGCTTACCGTCACCAGACAGGATGAGGCTGGGATGAGCCGTGTCGGGATCCAGAGTCACTTCCACCGCGAACTCCTGGACGCTCATCAGCTTGGCCTTCTTTTCTCCATCTTCTTTTTGACTACTGGGAGGGACGGGAGAAATGGTCAGAGGGGCGGAGTTTAAACCTTCGTCATTGGTAGAGGGACTGAAGAAGGGGTAGAGCTTCTCTGTGAAGGAGCAGCCGGTGAAGGAGTAGAGATGCACCGCGCCATCTACATCGTAAAAGGAGACCAGGCCCTCCTCGTAATCCACGAACACCCCCACCTTCTGAATGCGGCGACTCAGAGAGAGATCCACTGTTGGGCTATCGTTAGCCTCGTACTCATCTGCGTTCTTCAACCACAGTGTCCAGTAACCATTTTGAGTACTCAGCACGACGCTTTTTGCTCTGTTGATCGACTCTTTGGCCACTCCCACGGTCCAGGCGGTCTTTCCCTTAACCTGAACTTCAAAGTAAAATCTTCCTGAAGAGAAACTTTCCTTTCCTAAGATGTTAACGCATTTTTTAAACCTCTTATCGTTGTCCGGGAGGTTTTTATAAACATCCCCGCAGCTTACTTGCTTTCTATCATCCCACAGGATGAGAGCGGGATGAGCTGTGTCGGGATCCAGAGTCACCTCCACCGCAAACTGCCGCACCCTCTGAAGCTCAGCCTTCCTCTTTTCATATTCTTTCTTCCCACCAAACACTTGTTTTTTGACAGGCGAGATAATCAGTGGGGCTGAGTTTCTACCGCCACCGTTCGTACAGGGACTGAAGAACGGGTAGAGCTTCTCGGTGAAGAAGCAGCCACTAAAGGAGTAGAGATGATCAGCGCTATCTACATTGTAAAAGGAGACCAGGCCCTCCTCGTAATCCACAAACACCCCTACCTTCCGCACAGGGTGATCCAGGGAGAGACGGACTAAGGGCTTATCAACGGCCTCATATTCTTCATCATCCAAACAAATGGTCCAGAAACCAAAGCCAGGACCAAGTGTGATTCCTCCCTTCCTTTCAATCGACTCTCTGGCCACTCCTACTGTCCATTCAGTTTTGTGTTCAACCTGAACCTCGAAGTAAAATTTTCCAGATGAGAAACCCGGCTCCCCCAAGACGTTGACGCATCTGTAGAATCTCTCCGGGGTGTCCGGTAGAATCTTCCTCAAGTCGCCGTGGTATACTTGCTTCCCGTCACCAGACAAGATGAGGTTGGGATGCGCCGTGTCAGGATCCAGAGTCACCTCCACCGCGAACTGCTGCACGCTCATAAGCTCGGTCTTCTTCTTTTCATAATCTTCTGTTTGATCGGTGACGAAATGCGTTTTCAGATGTTGGTTGACGGGAGAGATGATCAGAGGGGCTGAGTTTTCACCGCCATTGTTAGTGAAAGGAGTGAAGAAGGGGTAGAGCTTCTCGGTGAAGGAGCAGCCGGTAAAGGAGTAGAGATGAACTGCGGCCTCTACGTCATAAAAGGAGACCACGCCCTCTTCATGATCCACAAACACCCCCACTTTCTGAAGGGGGCAACTCAGACGGAGATGAATGGGATCATCACTGTTGACTCTATACTCCTCTCCAGCCGTCATCATTAGGGTCCAGTAGCCGTTCTCTGGGTCCGCCTTGACACGTACCTTTCTGTTGATTGACTCCTTGGCCACTCCCAAAGCCCAGGCAGTCTTTTGTTTTACCTGAACCTCAAAGTAAAATCTTCTTAAAGAGAAACCCTGCTTCCCTAAGACGTTCACACATCTGGTAAATCGCTTGGGGTGGTCCGGTAGCGTCTTCCTCACATCGCTGTGATATACTTGTTTCCTGTCAGCGGACAGGACGAGATGAGGATGGACCGTGTCAGGGTCCAGAGTCACATCCACTGCGTACTGCTGGACCCACTTTAAATCTGGGTTCTTTCTTTCAGTCTTTTCTTCTTGGGTAACATCTAAAAAAAAAGGGCAGAGGACATGCAGGATTTAGTTAGTCATGCAGGATCCCCCCATACCTTTTATAACACAGCTTAAATGGAAATGGATTGAATGTGAGTTGGGTGGCCCATCTCAAAAAATAGGTCCGCACAAGTCATGATTTTAGTAAAAACTATATATGCTTAGGTTGAATTTTAAAGGCCAACCTGAAGAAGGTAGAATAAATCCTTACACGCTCTTGGAGATGCTCACCTCAGCAGAGTTGCATTTGCCAAAACATCTGGTTTGAGCATCTGTCTCTGAGGGGCCTATATATATATATATGGGCCGGGACATTAGCGCGTTAATTGCGATTAATTAATTACAATATAAATTAAGATTAATTAATTACACATAAAAATAACGCATTAAACATTTTTTACGCATTTTTACGCTT
Source organism: Pungitius pungitius (assembly GCF_949316345.1). Lineage (NCBI taxonomy): Eukaryota > Metazoa > Chordata > Actinopteri > Perciformes > Gasterosteidae > Pungitius > Pungitius pungitius. The sequence goes on from NC_084901.1 coordinate 1,151,853, forward strand.
ATTTTTTGCACCGCGGAACGTTTCTCACTGGATGAGTTTCGGAGGACCGATTATACTGGAGCACCAACTAGCGTCCATGACTTGAGACAACAACAAACCACAGTGAACATGAACGAAGAAGCTGACGAGACCGTGTCGGGTGGCCCCGTGAATGGGAAATCTTCTTATAATAAACACACGGATGGAAGCGTCGATAAGAGCGTGGTTGTGTGCAAGCTGTGCAACAAGGAATTCACACCGAGCCTCAAGTATCACCTCAACGCTAAACAACTAGCAGCTAGCGTGGACGTACAAGGACCCACACCCAACCCACACTGCACCAGAGGACTGGTTTAAGGACCAGGGTAACTAAGCCCACGTCTGACAAAATAACCAATGTTCTGAATGTACTTGAAAGTATTGGTCTACTTAAAAATACATAGTTTACAGAAGGTCTACTTACCTATAGGCTACCTGAATTTCTGAAAGTACTATATTTCTAAATATGCTATTGCTACACTGGAATTGGTTGAATAAAAATCCATGTGAAAAAAATGACTTCTCACTGTTTTCAGGTTCAATATTTGTATGTATAATATATGCGATTAATTTCAATTAATTAATTACAAAGCTTTTAATTAATTAGATTAATATTTTTAATCGAGTCCCGGCCCTAATATATATATATGTATGAGAAAGTTGAGATTCTATGTCTCTGTCCATCTGTCCTGCATCCGTCATAGGAGGTGTCCAGACCTCTCACTCACATTGGCCCATACCATTTCTATCTAATGGGTTGTTGAGTGAGACACTTTCCCATTTTTAGTTACCTACCAACTTACCGTTGCTGGTATTTTGGAATCGCTGCACCAGATCATTTCTGCCAACCTTTTCTAAAATCTTTGCGGTGATCTTCCTGGCTCCGGGTCCGCTATACTTCTGGACCATCAGATCCACCATGGTCGTCCTTATTGCTTTCTCCACTTTCTCCATTGGGAGGCCTGTATAGCCCTCCACGATTTCATCCTCCTTCATCCACCACTTGAATTCCTCAAACTCCTCTTCTTTTAAGTCCCGTAGAGCTTTCAAGAGCTCCTCTTTAAGTGACACCATTATGGCTCCCCTAATAGAAATAATGGAGAACTGAATCAGAAGGGTGGTTGTTGTAAATTATAAAAATAGGTAAATAGTTTTTCATATCATTTACAGGATTTTACAAATATAATAGGACGTAGATATAGTGTTACTCTCTTCATTTAGCACAGCTTCATTTACAAAGGTTTAAACCTTTTACCTCACAAACCTTGACCACAGTTCATCAGTGGATTACTGGAAGCGTTTGGTCCGCCGGAAACCTTCCGTCAAGAGAAAAGGATTCATCGTCATTCCCTGTTTCAAGACTGTGAGGTCAGACTATTCACTAGTTTATGGATCAGTAAGTAACTTCCATCAGTTTGGATTTACACGTGTTGCTTTATTGGTGTTGTTTGAGAAAAAAAGGGAAGCCCTCCATTTCTTGTCTGTGTTCCTCCTCAGAGCCTCGATAACCGCTGCTTCCTCCACGTGTTGAAATACCAAACGTTCCACAGACTGGAGATCTATGATCATACCCAATACCCAATTACCCGATTACCCAAAAGTGGTTGTTTCTGCTCGTCCAAACTCCAACCCAAAGTCCTGGGGGTTCTAAATGAAGGCCACCTGAAGCGGTTCCCTGTTCTTTAGGTACTAACTTGTTACGCGATACATGGGCCTGTGCAGAGGAAACGTGAACAAGCCGCTGAGTGAGGATTCATCTGAGAGCTGCAACGTAAACTCTTGGCAGCTGGAGGCTGCAGGTCAAACGAGGCCTCAGGCATATAGAGCCCTCTGCTGTGAAACCCCACCCTGCCTCATCGTTATCACCGAGTGCAAACAGCTGCCCCCGAGACTAAAAGTGAAACTCTTCCTTCTTTATCTGAACCACGTAGCACTTTATCAGCCCTTATGACGGCGCGTTGTAGTTTGTCTTTGTTGAACCCAGCGACTCACTGTAAGTCACTGGGTCAAAGCCTCAGCTAAATGTAATAGCATTGATCATTTCTGAGGCTGGGTTGGTTTTACAAAGCAGACACTAAGTTTGTGTAGCAGCAGCAACGCAGAGAAGCATCAACAATGTGAGTAACTCACCCTGCCGAGTCCCTCGGGTTCATTAACGTTGTGAATATTCCGTCTCTTCCTGCGTTCTAGCGGCGGCTGAAGAGGGCTGTGAAACGCCACTAAACGCTCTGCTTCCTGTTGAAGAAAGGCGCCCCCCCCCTCCTCCTCCTCCTCCTCCTCCTACTCCCTTCCGGACGCTGCTGGTTCTGGCTGCAGAGAGGAAACAGCCAGTTACATAAGAGCTCTCATCTCACGTGGTTTATTTGATCCAAACCAATAACATGTCAACATTCCACAGGCTGACAAATTAAAAGGATTCAACACAACGAGCTCGAAACAACGAGAACATTCTCCAGTTCACTTCTGGTGCCTCGAGTTGTCAGTAGTGGAACCAGGAGTGTTTTTCAAAGATCTCACCCGTGTTCCAGGGGAAGCTTCCTTCTGATCCACAGGCTGCATCGATCTGTTAATGTTCCACAGGGGAGTCATTCTGTTAACTATTAACTGTGGTCAAAGGTCGCTCCCAAAAATAAAACTCCACCCACTTAAGCATAACTTGTCTTTTTAAAGGTTTTGTGGAAGGAAGGTGAATAAATAAACGCCAAATGAATGAGAGATGAATTAAAGATTGTCAAAATACATCCTACCGCGGCGCCGTCCTCGCGTCACATGACTCGAGTACAAAGAAGCGCTGCTGAGGGATCGAAAGAATGCAGACCAGCAGCTCGCAGGTGTTCAGAGAAGACGTGATGTCATCATCAAAGAGGGAAGTACCAACGTCAGGCTTCATCAAAATGAGGAATTTAAATGAACCAAGACAAGATAAAGTAAGGTTTGTCATGTACAAAAAAGTACAGCATGTCAAGAACAAACGCTTTAGGTAACTTTGAAGATCATAGTAGATCCATAGAGAAGTTCAACATATAGAACATTCACGTTGTCACTGAGGAGGATGGTCGTGAACACTCCGCTTTTATTTCCCTTTATGACAGACAGAGATGGGGACTCGAGTCGCACACACAGTGACTTCAGACTCGAGCTTTGGGACTCATGAGCATCTCTGATAACAGACACAAACTTTAGGGGGACAAAAAAAACATTTTGAACAGTAAAAAAAAACCCCCACAGTAACGAGTTTAAAGCACTTTTAATAATAACAGCGTTGTGATAAGTGAATGTTTTATACTTTCTAATGGAACAAAACACTTTGTGAGGATCATTGTGTGAAATTCTCCAAGCAGCAGACAGCAGTGAACATGTGCACAGACACACATGTGTGTCTGTGCACACATGCACACATGTGTGTATGTGCACAGACACGTATGGAAGCTTGTTCACCTTCATTTCAGCTACATACAGAAAATAAAACCTTTAGATTTTAGATACGAGAATCATTCATGCGAGATATTAATGTAAGCTTCATATTGTTAAACGAGCCTCAAACATCACAAATTGTTTTTGACATCATTTTTCCAAATTCTTGTTCCTTTAGGCCACAAAATAGGAAATGAAATTGGAGTTAAAGGAACCCTCCAATATTTTCTACTAGTTTCTTTTAGTCCATTCAGATGATTCTACAGCACTTGTTGATGCTTTGAGATGCCACCACGACGCCTGTGACACTCCACAGTAAAGGTACAGCTAAAGTTACAGTAGTACTGAGGTCATGTGGTCATGGGGGGGTGGGGCCAGGCGAGGAGGGGGGCGGGGCCAGGCGGGGCGGGCGATCAGGCGGTGCTGATGGCGTCCTTCCTGCCAATCTGGCAGTAGAGAACCATAGAGAAGACTATCCCGAAGATCTGAGAGAGGAAGTAGAACCATTAGAGACGTTCTACGCTGAGTGTGTGTGTGTGTGTGTGTGTGTGTGCTCACCAGCAGAATGGCGATGGCGAAGGCGATCCCCAGCACCACCTCCATGTTTTTCTCTGTCAGAGTGATGAGTTGGGTGGAGCATGGCTGCAGGACAACAGTGATCAAAGTCATCTACACACACACACACACACACACATGCACATGTAGACACGTATGTGGCTCACCGTGCTGTACACGCCGGAGAGGCACTCCGGCACGGTGGCGTTGCAGCGACACGAGGGAGGAGTTACATCCCAGTCCGCCGGCCCGTTGGCGAGGCCGCAGCACTTCAGCTGCAAGACCAACGCCGCTGGTCATCAACAGCACGTGTGTGTGTGTGTACGTGTGTGTGTGTGTGTGTGTGTGTGTCTGTACGTGTGTGTGTGTGTGTGGGGGGGGGTTACCTTGGCCTGCAGCTTCTCCAGGTCGTCCCTCACGTTGGCCGGCTGCGATGACAGCGGCGTGAGTTTGTCCAGACGCTGCTTCACCCAGTCCTTCACCTGCAGACACACAAACCAGGTGAGCTCACATCCTGCCTGCGACAACACCGCGACGACGTCACTTCCTGTTTCACCTTCTTCCCCTCCACGGCCCCCAGGATGCCAGCAGCCAGCAGGAGGATGAAGATGACGAGGAGGCTGATGAAGAACTGTGGGATCAGAGGAGGAGCAGCACATTCGTACAAAATGATACAGAAGTCACAGTTTAAAAAGTCCATAAAACACAGTAAATATTATACGTAATTAAACTAAAATTAAAATGGTATTTGATAAGGTCGGGTCCCACCATGAGCAGCATGCAGCGGTTCTCCCTGATGGCCCCCCAGCAGCCCAGGAACCCCAGCATCATGATGATCACCCCGATGGCGATCATCAGGTCGATGCCCGGGATCGCCTCATTGGTGATCTGGTGAGAGACGACCAATCAGCATCTGATACGTAACCACTGACACCTGTGGGATGTTTACCAGCTTCTCACCACATTTTGATCCTTGTCCACCTTCAGGTAGATGGAGACGCCGAGGATGATGCAACCACTCAGCTGCAGGAGGACAGGAGACAACAGTGAGACACCAGGACCCAGACCACCGCGTTACCATGGAGACCAGCAGGGAGCGGCTCATCAGAGCTCATCAAGCGAGTGAGAGCAGATCAACGCACAAACACACAAACACACAAACATACAAACGTACAAACGCACAAACATACAAACATACAAACACACAAACACACAAACGCACAAACACACAAACACACAAACATACAAACACACAAACACACAAACATACAAACGTACAAACGCACAAACATACAAACATACAGACACACAAACGCACAAACACAAAAACACACAAACATACAGACACACAAATGCACAAACACACAAACACACAAACGCACAAACATACAAACACACAAACACACAAACATACAGACACACAAATGCACAAACACACAAACACACAAACGCACAAACATACAAACACACAAACACACAAACACACAAACATACAAACATACAAACATACAGACACACAAACACACAAACACACAAACATACAAACATACAGACACACAAACGCACAAACACACATACACACAAACATACAAACGTACAAACACAAAAACACACAAACATACAGACACACAAACGCACAAACACACAAACACACAAACGCACAAACATACAAACACACAAACACACAAACATACAAACATACAGACACACAAACGCACAAACACACAAACACACAAACGCACAAACATACAAACACACAAACACACAAACGCACAAACGCACAAACACACATACACACAAACATACAAACGTACAAACACAAAAACACACATACACACAGACGCACAAAACGCAGTTCAGAGTGAAAACCCTTTCATGACGTACAAAGGAAACAAAGGTTCTATGTTTGTTGTGTTGTAAACATGAAGCGATGGTGTTGTTGTCCTTCTCAGTAACAGCTGACACACTTTGTGGTGAAGATGATGATGATGATGATGATGAAGAGGAGGCACGTGTTTAGATTTGTGGGTTTTCACTAAAGGGGAAATTTAGTTTTGTTTTGTACTTTGTGTATTTCCTGCACAGACATGGTCCCTGAACGCAGCGTCTGTTGTTCATGGTTCTTCAGACTCGACCTCCACTAAAACACTAACTGTAGACCTTAAACTGGACTTAAAACGGATCTTATCTATAACATGTTCTGAAACTGCTTATTTGATGCAAATGTACTTTCTTGTTACTTGTTCTTCTGAGTTTGTATCTGTAAGTGTGGAAATGCACTTATTGTACGTCGCTTTGGATAAAAGCGTCAGCTAAATGACATGTGATGTAATGTAATGTAATCTAATGTAATGTGATGTAATGTAATAACATGTACAGTGATGGAGAACCATCTGATGTAATCACAGGTCAAACCTCATCAGAATAAAAGCAGCTTGAATTCTGTCATTTAAAGGTTTGTGTTAATATGTGAACGCTGTCTGTTGCTCTTTAGCTCAGCGTTAGCGACTCTGTCTTCGTCCCATCGGGAAGCTTCACGTGGCCACTAAAAGCTGCTGTATCCCCCCCCCATCATGATTATTAGGTAACGCATGGCGTCCCCTGACTGGTACGATCAGGTTAACATTGATTTACATCATTTCTGGGAACACAGACTGAAATAAACAGCAGCAGAACATTTGACTCTTTAGACTCAGTGAAAGGTGGAAACTTCTTGTCACAAACGGGTCAAAGAAGGAAACCGGGCCTCACAGTCAGTGCAGCAAGAGGCCGCTGAGGCCCACTAATACAGGAAAGACTGTGACTGGTGGCCCTTCACTAATGTCAACCAGGACAGCGTTACAACAGGTGTCAATCAAGTGCATCACATACGGTTTATATTTACTGTGTATAAGTGTATGTGTGTATATACATGTGTGTGTGTGTGTGTGTGTGTGTGTATATATATACACACAGAGCCCGTGTGAGGCGCTGCTCGCCGGTTTCGATAGATTCTGATCGCACAGCATCCACGCCCTGAAACTGAGAAACCTTTGTGTTCACAAATAATGGAGACGCACAAAACCTGTTTGACTCCACTGGAGCCACACAGGCAAGGGACTAAAGTTTAATAAAGCAGAATCCACCCAAAGACCAAGAGCCAGATGGACAGATAGATATAGATATAGAAGTAGAGATAGAGGTAGATATAGAGGTAGATAGATAAATAGATATAGAGGTAGATAGATAGATAAATAGAGATAGAGGTAGATAGATAAATAGATATAGAGGTAGATAGATAGATAGAGATAGAGGTAGATAGATAAATAGATATAGAGGTAGATAGATAAATAGATATAGAGGTAGATAGATAGATAAATAGATATAGAGGTAGATAGATAAATAGATATAGAGGTAGATAGATAGATAGAGATAGAGGTAGATAGATAAATAGATATAGAGGTAGATAGATAAATAGATATAGAGGCAGATAGATATAGAGGTAGATAGATATAGAGGTAGATAGATAAATAGATATAGAGGCAGATAGATATAGAGGTAGATAGATATAGAGGTAGATAGATAGATGGGTAGAACCGTGACTCGATAGAACAACACATTAATAAATGAACCCTGCATCATAAATTCAGTAAGAGACAAAAATCCTCCAAAGACAAACCAAATCAAGTTATTCATGTTATTACTAGTTAGTTATTAACTAAACAAAAAACACACGAATGACTCAAACGTCTCCAAAGTGATACAAACTAAACAGGAGAAAAGTTAAAAATGATCCTTTTGTCGACTCACCCAGAAAAGCAGGTTGAAGAAGAAGAGGAGGAACTTGACACATTTATTCACAGCCATGGCTTCTTGGGTCTTCACTCCTTCTGCAGCCAGCAGCAGCTTCCTGGAGGGGGGGGGGGGGGGGGGGGGGGAGGTTCTCCCTCAGCAGCCGGCTCGACCCGTTTCCACTCCTCCCTCCCTCTCCTGGCCCCTCCTCTCCTTCCCTTCGCCTCCTCCTCTCCTTAGTTTGGTTATTTGGTGGTCATTTATTAGAGTGGTTATTTGTGTTCGATAGCGCCCCCTGCTGGCTTCAGTGAGGAGGTTCACGCTGTACTTTTGACCTTGATGGACAAAATGATGTTGGCCCATGACTTGAACAAATGAAACCCAACAGGAAGTGAGACGCAATGAATTTGGTGTGATTGCACGTTGCTGGAGAATTGATCAGATCGATGTGGTCAAAAGGATCGAGAGGCCTCAGTGATTACAAGTCGCCGTTGAGGTGACATGAGGTGACATTTTGATCGTCACAGCGCCACCTACTGACAACTATGACAGTGAGCAGGATTCTGATCTCATCAAAGGGACACGAGCTGAATATTCACAAAGACAAAGGTTTGACACCCATTCTCTTTAAATCCTGCTGGAATGTGGATTTGTCATCAGAGAATTTCTTTGGCTTTAATGTACAGAAATGAAATTAAGTTTATTAAATCAAATAAATCGTAACTAAGGATAATTCATCTCATTCATTCATTATTTTCAGATTTCCATCACAATTTTTGAATATATTTGTACTTTTTAAGGACATTTGTAAACATTATATATTTGTACCAAACAATCCTACATTTAAAAAAAAAGTACGGTAAGTTTTTTAAACTTTTTTTTTGAAAATTTTTGGAGGTGATTTTTTTCTACTTTTTCCAACACAACATATTTCGAATATATTTTCAAAACAATTTTTTAACCTCAAATTTTGCCATTTTTAACTAATTAATATTGTTTGACTTTTTACCCCACATTTTAATATTTCCCATGATCATTTACACACATTTTACATATTTTTACTTTAAAAAAATATATTTTTGAAATTGCTTCCCCTATATTTTTTGACCCAATTTATTGTGACTTTTTCACACAAAAAATTTGCCTGTAATATATTCACTTTTTTCCAATGACATTTGGCGATATGACATACGATGACTTTACATTTTTAGTATTTCCGTGATATTGTTACTTTTCTGTCTGTTTTCCAGACTCTCTGAAGGAGGAAAGAGTGAACCCCCTCCAGAAGAAAACCACTACAGACCGGTCTCTCTTCTTCCCTTTGTGTCCAAAACTCTTGAAGGTGCATCTTTATCCAACTCTCCTCCTACCTCCATAGTAACAACCTCCTTGACCCCCACCAGTCAGGCTTCAAGGCGGGACGCTCCACAGAAACTGCTCTCCTCGCTGTCTCAGAGCATCTCCACGCTGCTAGAGCCGCCTCGGTCTCCTCTGTCCTCGTCCTTCTGGACCTTTCTGCAGCATTTGACACAGTGAACCACCAGATCCTTATCTCCTCCCTTCAGGAACTTTGTGTCTCAGGCTCTGCTCTCTCTTCTCTCATCCTACCTTGATGGTCGCACCTACCGGGTAACTTGGAGAGGATCTGTGTTGAAACCTTGTCCTCTTACTACTGGAGTTCCTCAGGGCTCCGTCCTGGGTCCCCTCCTCTTCTCTATCTACACCAACTCTCTCGGCTCCGTCATTGACTCACATGGTTTCTCCCACCATTACATGTCATTTAGCTGACATGCAGATATGCCGATGACACCCAACTAATTCTCTCCTTCCCTCACACAGATCTCTGCCTGTGTGATTGACATCTCTCAGTGGAGGTCTGCTCACCACCTGAAGATCAACCCCAACAAGACTGAACTACTTCTCTTCCCCAGAAAAGACTCTCCCACCAAGGACCTGACTGTTAACTTTGCCCCCTTTGACTGATGGAACCTCAGTGTGACACCTGACTCCCAACATCACAGCGACATCACCATCCTGTAGGTCCACGCTCTACAACATCAGAACAGACTATTGTAACTGTCTCCTGGCAGGTCTCCCTGCTCCATTCCACCTCTGCAGCTCATCCACAATGCAGCAGCTCCACCTTAAGTTCTCCTCCACTCCTCCTCTCTTCACTGGTTACCAGTGGCTGCCTCATCCACTTCAAATCACTGGTGCTCACGTATCATGCTGTGAATGGATGGGGTCCAGTCTCCATCCAGGACCTGGTGGAACCCTCCATCCCAACATCAAGCTGCTTGTTCCTCACTGAGAGCAGAACACTGGACTAGATCTCCACTCTTTGCTGTCGTGCTCCTAGATGGTGGAAGGAGCTCTGTGATGACATCAGGACCACAGAGAGCCTTCACATCTTCACACTAAAGACACACCTCTTCAGACTAAACACTAACACACCGTAGACCTTAAACTGGACTCATAATGGATCTGATCTATAACAAGTTGTACATCGGCTTGTTTGATGAACTTTGCTTTTTTGATCTTCTGAGTTTGTTTCCTTATGGTTGAAATGCACTTATTGTAAGTCGCTTCGGATAAAAGAATCAGCTAAATGACATGTGATGTAATTTTTTGACATTGTTTATTGTTTTTTTTCAACATTTTTTGACGCAACAGATTCAGATGTTTTTTCCGCAACTTTTTTTTCATGTTTGTTTTTATAAATTAGTGATTCAAATGATCTAAAAACAAAAAAGAAACAGCAAATAAACAATATACTGATAAAGACAGCTTATTTATTAAACGCTGGGGGGGGGGGCAGTATTAAGCTTAAATTATACCTGAAAGTTCACGTGTAAATGGGGGGCACAAGTCACAAGCGTCCGACATGTAGTGAAAACACGGGCTGAGTCTGGAGTGTCTTGGTCTATCGGGGCCACATCCCCCAGGCCAGGCCGGGCAGAACCAGCGCCACCAGGACGGAGGAGAACAGGTTGACGGCGTTGTTGTCCAGGATGGGCTTCCCACAGATGCGCCGCGTGGTGGCCGACTGGTAGCTCACCACCTTCCCGATGCTGGCGTCGTAGCCTGCGGGACACGAGACACCAGAAGCACTCAGGACCAAGGACGGAGCTGCACTGGGTCGTCTGAAGTGCCTTCGGGTTTGGTTCCTTACCCGAGTACTGCATGTGAGCCCCCAGGAAGGAGTCCAGCAACGAGCCCACCAGGCCGGCCGCGCCCCCGTACACCACGATGGGCCACTGGGGGTTCACCAGGTCCAGGTCGTTCACCAGCAGGAGCTGCGTGGCGTAGTAAGCCCCGCCCACCACCAGCCCCCCCAGGAAACTGGCCACCAGTCCCACGGTGGTGACGCCTCCGTTTGTGCCTGAGCAGAAGAGAGAGGAGGTAGATCCAAACGTCCCGTAGGAGGGAACCGACTGCTATCTTTACCACGGTCTTTGAACACATCGCGTGAGATGCTTCTTTTTTTAGTATTTTTAAATAATTATACTATTTTTAAAATATGCGTAAAGGTTTTTCACCTGCCGGGACTTCCTTCCAGGTGGTGATGAGTCTGGGCTGTGATTGGCTGAGGACGGGTCCCACCTCCGAGGCCCAGGTGTCCCCGCAGCTGCAGGCCAGCGCGCCCAGAAGAGAGAGGCACATCCAGGAGGCCGTGTACTGCCGGCTGAAGTCGATGGCCATCTCACCTGGGCCCACCTGAGGCCAGGGTCACATGTCAGTCACGTGACAGGCCCGAGGTCACGTGTCCCTCAGGCAGTTATCGCTGTTCACTCCACCTCAGAGGGGGATGTACTACGTGATGTGGTGTGGGTTGTGGTAAACTACCTCGATCATGTAGAGCAGGGCGAGCTCTGTGGGGACTCCTCCGTTACAGAACACCTGGATCCAGTTCCTCTGGCCGCCTGATCAAAAAAACACACGTTGACCCCACGCATCCATTTTAAAAGAGAGAGAACGACGGGTTTCTCACCTTCTTTGTACTCGGCGTCCAGCTTCCTCTTGTGCGCCCCCCCCCAGCGGGTGAGCTTGGTGGAGGTGATGAAGAAGGCCAGCAGGGCGGAGAAGAAGCTGTAGTTGGCCATCGTCAGCACGAAGCCGACGAGCAGAGCTGAGGAGCACCAGAGCTTTAGACCTTTACTACTGAAGCTCCTCCCACCCGTCTACGGATGAGAGGAGATCAGATTTTAATGTTTCACAGGAAATACGCTAAGAATCCCCAAAACAATGATGATACTTTTTAAAAGAAACTGTTGTGGATCTAAAATGCAGAACTTTCAATGCAATAAGAAGATGTGTGACGAAATAAAAACTCAACGAGTCACAAGTGATCAGCTGACACGCCCTAACCACGAGGAGAGACGCTTCTCATACGAGTCCATCAAAGGAGACATTAGGTCCCCGAATTCAGTTGAGGTTTTGTCTCCCAAAACAACGGAGGTTAATGGTATGAAACCAGTTCGTTTGTAGCAACTTTACAGACTGAGACTCTCATGTAAGAACATTCCATCATTTCTTAAGTCACTCTTAACCCTAAAAGAAACAAACCCAGGCGCTCAGAGACCCTGAGAGGAGACACAGTGCTCACCCCCCAGCGCTCCAGAGTAGCTCAGACTTTGTCTCTTCATCCCTCTGGCCGTCAGCATGAGGGGAACCAAGATGGAGAACAACCATCGCCACGGCGACACAGGCTGCAGTGTTCCTGGGAACATGAACACACAGCATGAGACCGCCTCCTCTCGGCTGGAGACCCTGGTGCTCAGAGACACCAGCACATTGGTCCACAAGGGCCTCAGAATCACAGTAGCGTCCTCACCGTAGTAGCTGCTGATGGCGATGGAGATCATCCAGAAGGACAGGGAGAGAGCCAGCGTGGCGCACAGCACGATCATGTCGGTCACCATCTTGAGGTACTCTTTCATCAACACGTCACTCTCAGAAGTCATGTTGACGGGCGTCCCGGGCTGCGGGACAGGAGACAGAGTGGAACCGTCAGCGGGACCTCGGGGGATTGACAGATGGGTTTCCTCACGTCGCCCTGCTGAGTTCTGCACCAGGCTCCATTTAAAAGAAATAGAACTGAATACATAAGCTGCATCGCTTGTACACAACCGACCACACGGCGGCTTGGTGGGAATCGGACCTCGTGTGCGCGGCCGCAACGTTCAGTGAAAACTCAAAAAGGCTCCCAGATTCAGCAGAAGGGCTTTGCTGCTTCTCCCTTCTGCAGCGCGGTGAATCGGATTTACTGCTGGATGAGAGCAGCGCTTCATGCGGATCTCCTCGGGGGGGGGGGACACGGCTCCACTTCTCATTCGTTCCAAATCAACTGGTTGAACTTCCAGATGAAACAGAAACCATTCATTCTTAAATGGCTTTAACCCAACTGGATGCTTTGTTTCTGCAGTTGTAAAATGTTCAACTGAAAGGTTTTTATGTGAATCAGGGAGCATAATATACCTAAATGACCACAGAAAGTCCCCTTCTGCCTCTAATGTTCATCTGTGGGGAGAAGTCCTGCAGTCCAACACTAAATGTACTAAAAAGCAATCTGAATAATAGAGGATTTGCTTTTACAAATAATTCACCTTTGTTTTTTCTGCATAATTGAAAGACATGAAGAGTCAAAATGCAAAGTCAGAAGCACAGAATGCATCACCTAGAATGACAACGTGAGACCGTCTGCAGATGAACGAGTGATACCAACATGTCACGTGTATAACAGAGTTATAGCGCATTCACATGTTTAGTGTCAAGTCTTTTGGACTTTGACTACTTCCACCTACACACCCACAGGACGTTAGCTTAGCTAGCCGTGGCTAGCAAACATCCTTTCTTTTTCAAGCGTGTTTCCATTTGAAGAACCGGTAAAAAGAGTCAAACAGGTGCTGTGTGTTCGGTGAACTCACCGCTCCTCTGCGCAGCCATCGCTGCTAGCTAGCTAACGTTAGCTCGTTTTAAAAACAACACTTTGTTTGCACTTGGGCTGAAATAATCTTTCCAGCGTGAAAAGCGGCCGCACAAGCTCGTATTTTTCTTTAGGAATCTAAATGGAGTAAAACGAGACGACTCCGTGTTACAGCGACACCTGCAGAAAACACCGTTATCCCTACAACTTCCGGGTCCATCACGTGACACTTCTCCTTCTTCTTCTAGTGTTTATTGGCGGTTGGCAAACCATCTTGTAGGTGCCGCCACCTGCTCCTGTGGAGCAGGAGTTTATGATGAAATAAAGAACAAAACCAAAAAACACAAAGATCCGTTTAACTGAATTTGTTTCTCTCAAAAACGGAATAATTAGTGTTTTATCCGCTTGATTGCCCAATAGACCTGACAATGACCAGTCCCGGTGTTTTCTTCTTCTTCTTCTCTAAAATCAAAGGTGGTTTGGCCGCCTAGCTTAGCATTACCACCACCTCCTGGTTTGGAGTCAGTTTGACAAGAGTAAACTTTTTAAATAACTGTCTCTCTATTACTAATACTATTATTTTTGTTATGACGGAAGCTGAGGTGACACCGATGGAGGTCTACATGCTGGAGGAGACCTGGTCCTCTACAGAGGACCAGGTCTACATTCTCAAACGTGGGTAGGTGGAGCCACTCCAGGAGGTGCGTGAGCTTCGTGTACCTTTGATAATTTTAAACTTGGTTGACGCGTAGCAGCAGCTGCTGAAGAGGTGCAACCCCCCCAAAGCGCTGTGTCGTCTCAGTGTTACCAGTTGAACGAATCCGACTCTGAGCCACTGAGCGCTGTGTATTACGTCTTTGTTTAACCCCAAAAGACTTTGGGGGGTACTACAGGTAGAGAGCCACTGACATCAGGAATCAGGAATCAGGAAACGTTTATTGCCATAATATGTTGTACATACATGGAAATTGTCTTGGCGGAAGGTGCATGAAGACAGTACAATAGTACATAGTACATAGAGGATCAGGACTACACTGAGACAGTGTCCTCATGTTTCTCCATGAAGATCAACGATCAGAGTACAAGCAGAGCTTTGTCCCCCCCGCCGTCACACTGATGATGGTGATCTCAGTCTGTGGAAGCCCTCGTGGTCACAGAGGAGCGACCTTCTTCTTCTTCACTCGTTAAACCGCCGCTTTCACGCTACACATCATGAAGCCCTGGCTACACAATGACCTGTCAGTCATTGTGTAGCCCCGCCCTAAAGCATCAACTGCTTTATGGTCAATTAGAGACCTGTCAGTCATTGTGTAGCCCCGCCCTAAAGCATCCTCTGCTTTATGGTCTGTTTGACTCTAAATGGACCATCATTCACTAAATGAACATCATGCTGCATTGAAGAAGACTTGAAACTAGAGACTGAGACCATAAACTCATGTTTACAATGTTTACTGAGGAATCATCTGTGCTTTTATTTACATGAAGTCCAAATATTTCCTCCAGAAAACGTCTGGATAAAGAAAATTGTATTGAGGAAGTTAAAAGTTGAGATTTCCCCTGAACGCAGTTTAAAGTTGGAGAAGCGTTTTTTGTTTCAGAGCGGTTTCCTGATCATCGTAAAAAGGCAGAAAATCACAGCCCCAAAAACTCTCCATTATTCAATAATCCTTTAAAAAGAGATTTTTCTCCCCTCACAGCAACTATATTCCTTTTTAACAAAGTCAAACTTTGTTTAGGTCTCATCTTCTTACAGGTTTTCCGTCCTTTCTCTTCTCCACAAAAATTATTCATATATTTCTACATAGACGTATTAGCAGTGCCAAGTTTAATTAAATTACTGCAAAACACCCAAAACATGAAAGAGAGAAGTTCACCTACCGAGCTGAGAGGAGGAGGAGGAGGAGGAGGAGGAAGAGGGAGTTCCGTTTGTGCTCATTTTGAGGAGACTTTAAAGGGGAGTAGAGACCCACCCCTGTAGAGGGGGGGGGTCAAATTGGGAGGGACGCCTGTGTGAAACACGCCTTGTGTTGCTTAGGATCAATACTGATGATATGTGAGAGTCCGCCGCCATGTTCCTAGAATGTTTGGTGATGGCGGGAGACAGAGAGCTGAGGGTTCATCCCGAGGAGAGCGTGACTGTCTGGCTCATCAGTGACCATCCTCTGAGGACCATGTCTGAACTCGGACAAGTGAGAAACTCTGAGGTTCGGGTGGAGCTGACGGAGGGGGATCCTAGTGGAGGAGATTCCAGCATGAGCGTGTGGTCCAGATGTCATTGTGATGAACCGGGTGCTCGTCGATGTTCACGCTGCTCAACCCTCTGAAGCAAAGAGTCAATGAAGAGTTTGTCTTAAGAATCAGGCCCGGGGGCCTCGTCAGAATCAATTGAGGATGTGGAAAGTTTCCAGGAAAAATCAGATTCCTAATTTGTTTTGGCTTTGAAGCCTTTTACTCAGAAACAAGCTGACTGACTCTGTTTTAAAGGGGGGGGCGGCAGCTGTAAAGATATATCAGGGAGAAAATTGTGGATCTGATTCGGTCTGATCGGTTTAGGGACTGTACATCTCAATAGATTTTTTATTTGATGTGAGCGAGTTTGTGTTAAGCATCTAAACGTTTCGTTCTTAGTTAGTGAGGCGCTTTTATTTTGGTAGTCTGGGCTTGCCGTAGTATTTACATCCACTAGAACCAAGATGGCGTCGGGCGGTTAGCCGGCTAGCCGGATGAAGGCACTTTGTTTCAAATATTGTTGTTTTAAGTACATATTGAAGTAATTTAGCGGCTTTATTGTCAAGATAAATGGTCTTTAATAATGTCAAGCTGTCGGTAAAAGCCGTTTTTTTATATCCTAATGATCTTTTTTCTTGACTTCCGTTGCTAACGCGTTAGCTGGCCGTTAGTCCGTCGCAGCATCTCAATGGCGGAAGCGATGGAGGAGCTGCGGCCCGTTCCCCGCGAGCGGGCCATCCTGGAGAGCTTCTTCACGCAGCTCGGCATGTTCTCCTTCGACCGGGCCAAGGACTACGTGGAGAAGGAGAAGGACGGCAGCACCAAGGCCGCCGGGCCCACCTGGGCCCCGCTGCTCGCGGCTCTGGCTCACCTGGCCGCCGCGGAGAAGGCCTACCACCACATGACGTTCCTGGGGCAGAAGATGGGTAACGGCATTAGTACCACAGTGTAATGTGTGTAATGTGTGTACTGCGTCCATGAAGTACGGCCTAATATTTGTCCTAATATTTATGAACGTGTTTAAAGCTGAATCCATTGACTTCAAAGAAGCAGCACATCAACACGTGTGTGATTACGGCCCTGGTTTTGAACATGGTCCCATTAATCAGATGCGAGGATAAAATAATCCTGAGAAGAATACGCGTTTTCATTCCCCACCACATGTGAAAAGGTCCTTGAAGGTGAAGCGGTTACTTGCCTCCAACAGCAGAGGGCGCTGCAGCACACAAACCGTCTTCATCTCCTTCCTCCCTGCAGGCGGCCAGAGCTTCTTCAGCCGCAAGGACTCCATCCGCACCATCTACGCCTCCCTCCACAACGAGCTGAGGAAGGTGATGACCTCGGGACGCCACGGCCAGCCAGGCTCCGCCTCCTACCTGGAGGACCTGCTGTCGCACCTGTCGGAGCAGCTGTGCCACTTCGCGCAGGCGCGCACGGAGATGGCCGACCTGTACGAGAAGATGCACTCGCTGGGCGGCCAGAAGAGCGTCAACTCCGAGGAGCTGGTGTGCACGCTGGAGGCCGTGCTGCACAAGTACAGCTCCAAGTGGGTCTGTTTGTTTACTGTGCGCACGCCACCAAAGACGCTTCGTTCGATTTAAAGAGGAAACGATCAGAGACATGGAGGGCGCCCACTGACATGCTCCTCCCCCTCCAGGTTTCACCACCCCATCCTGGGCCGCGTGGAGGAGGGCTTCCAGACGGAGGTGGACGTGGTGACCCAGCTGCTGCGCTGCCAGGCCCAGGTGTCGGAGTGGCGCTTCCTGCCGGCGCTGCTCAGCCTGCACGGCGCCACCTCCAAGCTGGCCGCCTGGGGCCAGCTGTTCCAGCGGCAGAAGGAGACCCGCAAGCACCTGTTCGGGGGCCAGTCCCAGAAGGCCGTGCAGCCGCCGCACCTGTACGCCTGGCTGCAGCGCTTCCAGGCGGCGCTGCTCGCCAAGTTCAGCTTCTACTTCCACGAGGCGCTGAGCCGGCAGGCGGCGACGGCGGCGGACATGCGGGCGCTGACGGCGCGCGCGGCGCCCGACTACCACGGGAAGATCTGCAGCTTCATCCGCAAGCACGACGCCAGCAACGTGTCGCTGGTGTTCGACAACCGCGGCTCGGAGAGCTTCCAGGGCCACGGGTACCACCACCCGCACTCGTACCGCGAGGCGCCCAAGGGCGTGGAGCAGTTCCCCGCCGTGGTGTCGCTGCCCTCGGGCGAGCGCCCGCTCACGCACTGGCCCAACGTCATCATGATGATGGGCGACCGCGCGGCGGAGCTCAACGCGCCCGACAAGGTGGTGCACTTCTACGACGACAAGGTGCTGAGCACCTACTACCTGACGCGGCCCGAGCCGCACTTCACGCTCGTGGTCATCTTCGACGGCAGGAAGTCGGAGAAGGACGCGCACATCGCCGGCTTCCTGCAGGAGATCTCCGGCTCGCTGCGCAACTCCAAACCGTTCAGCAGCCTCAAGCCGGGCTCCAAGGGCTGACCGGTGCCTCCCATGAGCTCATCATGGTTCTACTTTGATCAGAAGGAAGCACGTTCGTGGCTGAAGAACTTCCTCCAGTTTGAACTCTTAAACAAAATAACTTGAATAAATAAAGCACCTGGAGGTTTGTGGAATGTTGAAAGAAGAAAACTGGTGATGACTTGAATGCTAATTTATTCCGGGTTTATTTATAATATAAATACAACACATTGATTCCATTCATTTGGCTATATGAGCTCATCTCTTTAGCGAAGCTCGGTTCTTAAATACCGACGGACCCAATAGACAGAAAACCACGTCTCTGCTTTTAAACCATGAAACACATTCAACTGAAAAAGCAAACGTCCCGATATGAGTTAAAAAGCACCAACAGTCGTGGTGCTACATGCCGAGTACACGAGTCCTATTATACATCAAAGTGCAAAGTCACAATGGGTTAATGCTAGAATTCATAATTCAGTAATCTACTAAACACTTTATGAGTAATTCATTCAGAGTGCTGCTGCTCCTCGTTCAGGACATGCGTGAGTGGGTTCACCCCCCCCCCCATAACAAAAAGAACAGACAGGGATTCAAAAGAAAAAAAGGCACTTTCACATGTACACACACACACACACACACACACACACACACACACACAGAGAGATGTGTTCCACATTCAGTGTGCTTTTCAAGTTTTTTGTTGTTTTTGGGGAAGTTTACACACAGAAGCCCCCCCTCCCCCACCCTGTTAGCTTATTGTGAATTCTTAAGGTTGACTAGCAGGTACATCAGTGTGTGTGTACACACACACATACACACACACACACTACGTGGCATGCTTTTTGCACTTGGCGTGTTGTGGCACTCGAGGCGCATGAATTATCAAACATCACGACTCCCCACGAACAAGAACAGAGGCAGGACGCACGCACACACACACACACACACACACACACACACACACACACACACACACACACACACACACACACACACACACACACACACACACACACACACACACACTAAACCATAGGTCCCAGGGCGCCGCCCTGAACACAAAGCGGAAACACAAGAAGGCCATATTTTAAAAAGGTAGCACTCGTTGCCGTGGCGATTGGCGGCAGAAACTCGCCGAACATTCAGTCGATGGCGAACAGTCGTTGGGGCTCTGGAGACATTCGATAAACGGGTTTAGCAGCAGGAAAATCAAAAAATGACCGACAGCGGTCGCTGAACGTCTTGTTGCCGCGGCGACGGCGTCGGATGCAGCAGCTGATCTGGAGTCGCTTCGTTTATTCGTAGGAAAACAGCAGCTTTTTTTCTTTTTTTCTTTTTGGAGAATCGCCATGACAACACAGCCAACATTCACGTTACTGGAACTACATTTTCACTGGAGCTGAACTAACCCCCCCTTCACTTCCTGTGTCTCTTCTAGCTAACCTTTGATAAATGCTTCAACACACGGAGAAAGTAAACTCCTACACAGCAAGGTACACGGCGACCTGACGACACGTAGAATATCACACGTTATATTATGTTACTACATCAAACCCTCATTCAGTGGAACCCTGATCTCCTTCTGGCCCGCTTCGGATCACATGGTGCACGACTTGTCCGGGGGCGGGGGCGGGGGCGGGGTGCTGCTCTTGGGCGGGACCGCGGGTTTGGGCTTGAGGGCGGGGGGGCGCAGCGGAGCCCCCATGCGGGCCGGTTTGAAGGAGCCCAGGGTGTCGGGGGAGGGGTTGGTGGTTCGGGGGGGGCCCGGCGGAGGCCCGGGGAGCGGGCTCATGGGGCTCAGGGGGCTCAGGGGGCTGAGGGGGCTCGGGGTGCCGGGCGTCCCTGGGGTGCTGGGCGTGCTGTGGGGGCTGGGGGACTCGGAGGAGCAGGTGGTGCTCGGCCCGTTCTTCACCTGCTCCAGAGTGTCCAGCACCACGTCGGGGGCCGGCCGGCAGCCATGACGCTCCAGCTGCCTGAACTCCCCCAGGGCCACGGTCACCGTCTCCTCGATGTCCTGCAGAGACAGCAGAGACACACCTGCAGCACCTGGACAAACATCTGCTCCTTTTTAACTAGGGCGTGAGTGTGTGTGTGTGTGTGTGTGTGTGTACCTGGGCCAGCGTGTCGGGGTCCATGGCTCTGGAGCGGTGGGGGTCACTGAAGCCGTGCTGCCCGCTGCTGGAGCGGCAGATGGGCGTGTCCTCCGGCCTCCGCAGCGAGTCGTGCCGGCTCACCGTCATGGTCACGCTGGCCGCGGAGCGTCGGCGGCGCTCCGGGCTGTCGAGGGGCGGAGTCACTCCCTGGCCCCGCCCCAGCAGCAGGTCCCTGGGGCTGAAGTGACCCGTCACGGGGGGCGAGCTGCGCTCCATCACCCCCCCGTTCCCGTGGCAGTGAGAGTCGTTGGAACGGCCGAGGGGGCGGCGGAACAAACCGTCGGTCCGCTTCCTCCGGTGACTGTAAACAGGAAGTAGAAAGAGAGTAAACAGGAAGTACATAGAGGGGGGCCGATCACACAGGAAGTTGCTGCATTAAAATGGGGCTGCCACTTCCTGCATGTAAAGTGGTTATAAGCAGCAGATTACTTCTGGACCTCCATAGTGCCAGTACGTCATTGCACTAATACTTCAGTTAAGGTATTAATACACTGTGAGGAGCGACGGAGGATGAGGGGTGGAGGAAGTCACATGATAGACCGCATCATCAACAGCGTGATGAGATTCACGAGGTAATTTTAGAGGTGAGAGAACATTTCAGCTCCAGAGATCATCTCTGTGGTCTCTCATGATGGAGGTTCTCTCCCGTCACAGACCTGACGGAGGTTCTCTTACATCACAGACCTGTTGTAGGTCTCAAGAGGGCGGATGTCGGTGGGGGAGCTCAGCTCGCTCCGGCTTCTCTTGTCCTCGGTGCTGCTGCTTCCGCCGTCGCTGTCGTTCTTCTGGCTGAGCGAATCGGAGCCGACGTCGACCCTGAAGACGCAACGAGAGGCTCCGTCAGGACGGAGGAGATCAATAGGGTGGAGGTCACCTTCCGTTGTGGTCCTTTAATATGTATGTTTAAACGATAATAACTTATTTCATTGTAAAATAATGAACAACGTTCACGTCGTGTGTGTAGACAGGAATAACAGGTAAACCCTGCAGTGACTCGCCTGTCCTTCACCACGATGTACTGGTGGGGCACCAGGCCGCGGTGCCCGCCGTGCCGCCCCTCCCACCAGTCATGTGACGCGCGCTGTAAGAGCAGCAGGGACGCTCCCTTCTTGAAGGAGAGCTCGCGGGCCGACCGGCCCACGTAGTCGAACCTCGCCACGGCCTCCACGCCCTCGCCCTCTGCCGGGGAGAGAGAGAGGGGGGGGGGGGGGTAAGATAAGAGGACACAGAGGGGAAGCCTGTCAATCAACCGTCTCTGCGGCTTTGTTCCTCCCACAGATCCACCAATCAGAGAAGAGCATGCAAACAAGCCTTCTCTGTCAAATCGGAGGGAAGCAGAAGGAAGGGTGGGGTGTAGAAAAGGGAGGGAGGTGTCTGTGGAGATGTGTCTCCATGGCTGCTGTTGCCGTAGCAACCCCCTCTCCACCAGGACACACACAGAGAGGGAGTGTGTGCGTGGGCGAGCTGTGTGTGAAGGTCAAGGGTCGCCGTACCCTCGTCGCTGGTCTGGGTCTCGGTGCCGCCGTCGGGCTCGGCCTCCTCCAACGCCCCCGGCTCGCTGAACGGACTCTCGCTGCGCCAGGAAGAGAAGAAGAAGAGGCGTCAGATCGACACGGCGGGCAACAAAAGGGAGGAGGCACAGATGGAGGCGAGGCGGCAGGAAGTGTCTTCAGCCTCTATTTCTCACATGCTGTGTACTCATCGGCAGAGCTACAACCACCAGCGTGATCGAGGGTATCAAAGCGACTCATTTCTGTTTATCTGGAGTTGCATCACAGACACCAATATTTAATTTGGTCTCCACCACCTCCCTGAGGGAGATAGCTGTTACTTTAGCCGCTAAATGCTATGCTAATAATAGTAATAGCTATTTGCCACCATTAGCAGCTTCTGCAGGCGGCGGATGTGTCGGACCCTCTGCCCCCCCCCCCTCACCAGTACTGGTCTCCGGTCATGCACTTCTCGTAGACGGGGCCGGGCAGCTCCTTGGTGTCCGGGAAGATGTTGTCGTGGTTCAGGATCACCGTCTTCACAACCTCGTTGACGTGCGCCTGACAGGCCACCTGGTCCAGGGCGTCCGGCGTGGGCAGCAGGGTGGGGCCGAACACGATGGCCAGGTTCCCAGCGTCCATCATGTTCTCGTCGCTGTACTGGGAGAGGCTATGTAGGGGGGATACACAAGGCGTAGCTGTAGCTGGATACTCATTGTTCATTATCGTCCTCTGCAGAAACCACCAAGTCTTTCTCTCCTGTCAATCAACATCTTAATTAGCATGTAAGCCTCTAATTACTCCTCCTGCGTGTTAAAGGAGCTCGTCGTGGACAGAAAGGTGTGTTGCTCACTGGTTGAGGAAGGCGAACAGGTAACGCATCACCACCAGCGTCGCCCTCGGGACCCCCAGCAGGATCTTG
Organism: Pungitius pungitius; assembly: GCF_949316345.1. Taxonomy (NCBI): domain Eukaryota; kingdom Metazoa; phylum Chordata; class Actinopteri; order Perciformes; family Gasterosteidae; genus Pungitius; species Pungitius pungitius. Next base: position 1,174,793 of record NC_084901.1, read on the forward strand.
CGGACGCACTGAGCCCTCTCGTACATGTTCTCGATGCCTGAAGGGACAGCGGCAGACGACTGAGTCGGAGCACAGACGAAGAGACGCTAGAGAGGACACGTCCTCTTCTGTGGGACGCACCTTCAAGGTCACATGTTAGCTAGCTGCAGACCTCGGGAAGGATTAAAGCATCTCCCACTGCGGGGTTCCTTTATACACAGAAGCATGTAACCGGGCCAGTAAGTGTGTAAGTGAGTGAGTAAATAAGTAACTAAGTGTGCCGGTGACTCACGGACGCAGGAGATGAGGTCGTTGAACCTCTCCTTGGGGAACAGCGGGTTCTCCAGACCCCGGAAGTAAAGCTTCAGCACCCCGGCCACCGAGTTGATGTCGTGGTTGCTCTCCTCGTCGATCAGCGGGTCGTTACCTAGGCAACGACACAGACACGACAGCTAAACCGCGTACGTCCTGCCCCCCCCCCATCCCCCGAGGGTCACGTGACCTCCTCACCTCTCTCGAAGGAGTTCTTGATGTCGTTGACCTCCACCTGAGACCCCGACACACGGAAGATGCCCTGGTGCTGAAGACCTGTTGGGATCAGTCACAGTGACAACAGCTCACGCAGGAACCGGTCCTCATCATTGTTTAATATTCATTGTTCCTACTCAAAGGAGTCTGCAGGGTCCACTACGAGACATGAAACCAGAGGACACCAGGACCCCAGATGGAGGCTCACCGTGCAGGTTGATGTAGCGGATGCAGCTCTCCACCAGCAGAGGGATGGCTTTGGTCGAATCCTGCAAACAAACACATCGGGCTCAAGGTTCTGGTCCTTGTTCTTTACATGTGATTCCAAATGATTGTCAAGTTCTTATCGACGACTCCTGCAGGTTATTCCAGCAGGTTCAGACCTAGGTGTTTGGGATGCTTTTTGGTAAAAGCCATGGAGGCTTTAAGGAAGCTGCATGGAGGCCAAATTGAGCCTGTTAAATTAAACTATTACAGGGGCATCTCTACCTGGTGCTTGCTGTGGGAGTTCTTCCGCCCACGACTGGAAAGAAGCAGAGAGAAGAACAGATGAGTCTCAGCTTGATAAAAACAAGGAAGAAGAGTGAGAAGGTGACGAGGAGATCCCACCTGGTGGTCAGCAGCTCAGCTTTATATCCTAGAGGACAAAACAAGAGACCATGACGTCACTGATCTCTGATCAACAGCCAATCAGTGCTTAGATCAACAGGTGGAGGAGCTAGTGACGTTAGCAGCATGGCTAACAGCCGCCAACGAAGGTTCACTTCAGTTACATCACGATGCGTTCAGGGTACGCTCGTTGGACATGAGAACAACACGATGCGTTCAGGGTACGCTTGGTGGACATGAGAACATCACGTTGCGTTCAGGGTACGCTTGGTGGACATGAGAACAACACGATGCATTCAGGGTACGCTTGGTGGACATGAGAACATCACGATGCATTCAGGGTACGCTCGTTGGACATGAGAACAACACGATGCATTCAGGGTACGCTTGGTGGACATGAGAACATCACAATGCATTCAGGGTACGCTCGTTGGACATGAGAACATCACGATGCATTCAGGGTACGCTTGGTGGACATGAGAACATCACGATGCATTCAGGGTACGCTTGGTGGACATGAGAACATCACGATGCATTCACAGGTAATATGTGAAATGTAGTTTTAATGTGAAATAAATCAGATTTTTTCTATGAACATGAACAGTTATTAGAGATGATTTATGATCTGTTCACACTTCACAAGCTCTAATTATTATTATTATGCATCATTAAAGATAATAATGAGTAGATTTCAATGAGGAGACTTTGTCCCGTTACCTTCTGCTAAAGCTTTCTTCAGTATGTCGTGTTTGGCCTGCAGCTTGGAAATCAGGTTACTTCCCTCCAGATACTCACGGAACTTCTGTGGATGGAGCAACAAAAACACGTTTAGAAGTCTGGTTGTGGAGAGGTTGGCGTTACGTGACGTCAGCGTGGCGTTAGCGTGACATTAGCGTGACGTTAGTGTGACGCTAGCGTGGCGTTAGCGTGACGTTAACGTGGCGTTAGCGTGACGTTAGCATGACGTTAGTGTGACGTTAGCATGACGTCAGCGTGACGTTAGCATGACGCTAGCGTAACGTTAGCATGACGTCAGCGTCACGTTAGCGTCACGTTAGCGTGACGTTAGCGCGGCGGCCCTCACGGTGAAGTAGAAGAGCTCCGTCTCCTGCTGGTTGGCCCTCTTCTTGGCCAGACTGGGCTTGTTCAGGTACCCGTCAGACACGCTGGACTTCACCGACTCAGAGGACGGGCTGTGGGTGAAGCTGTGGGAGACGTCGAAGTCCTCCAGCACCGTCATGTCCTGCAGGGTGGTGAGGGTGGCTCCCCAGGTCTTCTTCACCTGGAGGGGGGGGACGTCAGGAGGACGAGAGTCAAGCATCCTCTAGGATCTTCATCTACAGCAGATCTTCTGTTTCTCATGAAGCTTCATTCATGACGTAGACATTCAAGCTGGTTCTGTGTCAGATTAATGGCTCCATCATTCAATATTAACTTATTGTGTTCCAGTGGGTCGGAAAGACAACGTTCACTAGATTTCTGAATGTTGATTTAATAGAGAAAAGTTTAACTAATTTGATCCAATGAATCGCACGTTGATTTATTATAAATGAAGCCTTAAAATGAACGTACTGGTGTTTTGACAGACTTTGAAGCTTAATAAGAAAAAAGCTCAATAAAAAGACTTCAGAAGGTCAGAAGCTTTTCTTCATTTTTTTCTCTATGTTGTGAACATATAAACCATAATATCAGTTTCAGTACTTCGGACCCACCTCCTCGTTCTCGATCTTCAGGGAGGCCAGGCGGGTCTGCAGCTGCGTGAGGCGGAGGGTGAGCTCCGCCTGGAGCTGCGGCTGCGAGGCGATCTGGGTCACCTGACAGGAAGTGGAACAACGACAGGCTTGACGCGTGCGTCACTTCGCTGAGACCCAAAATACATTCACATGAATAATTGGGGAGCAGCTCATCACAGAGGAACATTTCAACGGGACTTAGAACCTGTGACGTAGAACCTGTGACATCACATCCAGGGTTCGTCAGCTTATTTTGAAAGAAGGAAACCATTAATATCCCGTATTAGAAATGGAACACTAGCGATAAGCTGCTAATGCCCTGATTCCTGTTTCTATAATATATAATGATGATAATTGAGTGTCTCCTAAATGACTGTAACATAAAGAGGATTCTGTAGCATCAGGCTAAAAGAAGAGCTACATGCTGGAGGTACTGACCGCGTCGCCCATGTGAGCCTGGAAGCTGAAGCGCTGGGGGGGGCAGAAGGCCGTGGGGTAGAGGCCCAGCAGACGCTGCCGGTCCCGGGCCGGGTCCAGGCCCTCCACGGCCCCCTCCAGGACCTCCAGGCCGGCCCTCCTGGAGGCCTCCAGGCTCAGTTCGGCCGACAGGTAGGTCCTGAGGGCCCGGCTCAGACTGGAGTGGTACCCTAGGTCACAGCACTGGGGGGGGAGGGAAATCAGTCGCAGGTACCACACAATGCCCCCCTCCCTCTAACGTTCACTCACGTCGATGATGTCGGGCAGGTCGTGGATGTAGTACTTGAACACGGAGGCGTTGGTGGCCTCCAGAGTCAGAAGGTACTCGTTCCTGGCTTTCAGGGTCTTCAGCTTGTTCTCCGAGTACTTTGCCTTCCTCTGAGGGAGGAGGACACTCATCAAGGACCCGGATGAGACGCCATTTCTATCATTTCTGCTTCATTCTTAATGCTTTTCAGAGGAGAAAGTATTCAGGGAATGAATTATCGATGACCAGCTCCAGTTTGTTTTATTGATGCAGCGCGGCGATGCTGGAGAACATCTGAGAACAGGAGGACTCACTGCCTGGAGGACGTGTCAAATCAGGATCAGCCAACGTCCACCATGGCTTTAGAGTATTTTTACCTCTTTACTTCATGGCGGGGGGGGAGGGGGGGGGGGGGGCGGAGCCTCGTCAAAGCCTCCAGACTCCATTCACAAACCCATTTGACCTGTGAGGAGAGTTCCTGCTGCTGCCTCCATCATCTGCCGCCTGTCCCACGGTGACACAAAGGCAGCGATGGAAGGGGGCTCTGGGGGGTGGGGGGGGGGCGACGTACTGGTTTTGTGGATGGAGTCTGGTGGCTTTGAGGAGAGATCCTGGTCTGACTGAGCCCCTCCCTTTGAGGGTGTGAAGCCTCCTGGGGGAGACGCACCTTCTCTCTCATCTTCTCCATCTTGCGAGCGGCGTTGCGTCTCTGGTGGCGCTCTTCTATCCGCAGGCCGAACACGGGCTCCACCCCCCCCGACAGGCCCTTCACGCGGCCCTCCTGCCGCTCCGCGTCCCGCAGCTTGGTCTCCGCGCTGATAGTCTCCACGTGGTACATGTGATACGTCTTCATCACCTAGGCAACCAGATGGAGCAGCGGAGAGGAGGCTCTTAAAAAAGGTCACGACCCCAAAATAAACGTGTCAGCGGCGCTTGTGCTTGAATGAACAAAGACTTACGGTGTAGAGCTCGTTCAGCAGCTTCATCAGGTCCTCCTGAAGCTGGAAGATGATCTCCTTACTCTACCAGGGGTCAAACACGTCATCGAGAGTAGAACCACGTGTTACACGTTACTCAGTGGGATCAAAGTACTACAGACAAAGTACATTCAATATTCTTCGTAGTATTTCCTTTAAACACATGTACTTCTTTTCGTGTATTCAAGAGCTTTCAGTCAATGAAACATGATCCATGAGACAGTAGAATCAAAGGATTCATCGATCGACCCCCCCCCCGGGACATTTATAGAGTTTTTTATCGGCCATAAAACAGCTCTTAACTACGGGTTAAGTGTCAGAGCCCCCCCCCCCCCCCCCCCTCCCCCAAAAGGGCACCGAGGCATCGTGGAAGCACAAAGGCCAGAAGAGCTTTAAAGAAAACTCATGTCGTCTGTTGGGGACTATTTCCTGCGGCGGATGGATCTGGTGCTGCGGTGATGTAACAACGTGAGACCGTATGTAGACTTTGGGGGGGGGGGGGGGGGGGTCTCACCCTCTTCAGGAGGCGGGCCGAGTCCTCGCTGATGTGCGTCAGGCGGGAGATGACGTTGTTCAGGTAGAGGTCGCTGAGGGTGGCGTGGTCCTTGCTCTCCCTCCTCACCTGGGGGGCAGAGGGGGGGGGGGGGGGTGATGCCTGGTGTTTCACACCCCATCAATGATCAGAAAAGGGCTCAACCCACCTGGTTGAGCAGCAGGTACCAGCAGTTGACGGGGGACAGCAGGTTCTGGTCCTTCCTGAAAAGAGAGAAACAGTTTCATCTCCTCCGCCTTCACGCCGGAGCTCGTGGCGTGCTGGCTCTTAGCTCCGCCCCCTACTTGTACTGCTGGTGGTCCTTGGTGCTGCGCGTCTTGGCCATGAACCTCTCCGCCAGCTTCTCCAGGTTTCGGGAATACTCGGTCTCGATCTCGGACTTCTTCCTGAAGAAGTCCTGCAGGTCCTGGAGCAGCTGCACCCGCATCTCCGTCTGCTGCTCCAGACATCGCTGCTGCTCCACCAGCTGCGCCCGGACATCTACACCCACACACAGAGCGCCGTGATGGGTTTGAGAAGCGGCTGGTTTAGAACAACACGTCGACGTGTCATCGACCTGCAGCTCATTGATGGACCATGTGATCGGCTCTGAGGAAGTAGACCCTGTCTGCTTTGATCCATCAGTGAGATCGATGCACGAGATGATCCTACACAGGAACCTGCTTCCTAAACCAACACAGGTGAAGCGTCTTAATGACACTTTTTCACAACGCCTTCATTTATTCATTTGCAAAAGCTTCATAATCTGTATGAAATGTGCTAAAAAGACACTAAAGGTTCTCTGTTCTCTTCTGATGCTCCTCCTATTTTTAATCCTTTAGAATTACTGATGAAGACGGTTTTATCTGTGAGGAGTCACCTTGAAGACCTGTGACCGCATCGCAGCACGCACGCACACACACACACACACACACACACACACACACACACACACACACACACACACGCACACACACACACACACACACGCACACACACAGCCTTGCAATGCCTCGCTGCTCGTGCTGTTTCAGAGCTCGATCTATCTGCAGGAGGAGGGAGAGCCGGTACAGAATACACAATGATAATAACACACACACACACACACACACAGACAGACACACACCGATCCCCGAGGGGACCCTATCCACTCCACTACCTGTTGTCTAGGCAACCACGCACTGCGTGAGAAGCATGTGATGAGGAAGGTGAAGACAAGAGCTCGGCTCTGCCACACATTCTCACACACACAGACACACACACACACACACACACACACGCACACACACACACAGGACAGGCTTTATAGGTCTTTGTAGAACTGCCACAGCCTGTATTCTATTTCTACTACTGTACGTGTGTGTGTGTTTATTGAATCAATTTAAAATGGCTTCCTGTTCCATGTGACTCTCCTTTAGTGAATGAGTAACTCTTTCATATTAAATGAACACATGTCAGCCCGCCGCCCAGGAGGGAATACTCTCTCCTGATTGGCTGGCGTGGCCACACAGGACTTCTTGAATACGGCGGCGGTCAGAGGTTTAATCACTCCTGTAAATTGGTGTCGAGCCTCTGTTGGGCCGCCAGTAACCATGGCAACGCCACAGATGCTTCAGAAGAGGCTGAGCGAAGAGAGGATGGACACGACGCTGTCGCTTCGGTGTTAGCTTAGCATTAACAGCTAAATCTGCCATAGAACACACCGTTTAATAGACCCTTTGCTAAGCCCCGCCCCCTCTACCGCCACTCTGTCAAGCTGCGTCACCTTGGTGACCACCGCCTCACTAACTGCAGACATTGTCGCTATGGTTACCATATATAATACAATATGCATTAGCAGGATGTGTCAGGATGTCAGACTGATGTAGAGAAATCAGAAATCTGATGTACTGATTTCTCCGTATCTCACCCATGAGACGTTAACTTCACTAAACCATGGAGGACTCCATCTTTAGAAGAACATCCGACCACCAGCAGGAAGAGAGGAAAAAAGAAAGGGGGTTTGGGGGGGTGGGGGGGGGGGCTCCAGCTAGAGCTTTAGCCGGCAAGGAGGAGGAGGCACCAACCAGCACCTGCATCAGGTCCACCTGCAGCATTTAGAGCTTGTTGGTAAGAAGCAGCGTGTCAGTAGGACTCCACAAGGTGTTAGAGAATAACTACCAATAACTCATTGGTCACCATGGCAACGCTCCATCCAAACCCTGGTCCAACGAGGGAAGGGTCTACTGTATGTGTGATGTACACTAATTGGTGGCCTTTTAATTTGGAACTTCAGAAACACTCAATGAAGAGTTATCATCATCATCTTCATCCCTCGGTTTGTCCTGTGGTATGAAGATGTGAGGTGACTTGTGACACCTGCATGCACACGCAGGCAAAAAGCAGGCGCCGCATGCAGCAGGACGCCCCCCCCCCCCCCCCCCCCCCACTGCAGGGGTCTTTTTCTCCTCTTTTTAGCATGGGCATTCTCTCATTAAGGCATGAAGGCTCCTCTCCTTCAGACCGAGGAGGCGTCGCACACACAGAAGGTGGCGCTTCATGACATCAGGAGAACACAAATATGTGGCGTCAGCGTTCTGCACGATGTGCTTGCTGCTACCTTTTTTCACGAGGCTCACCTCAGCAGGCTGACTCCTCCTCCTCCTCCTCCTCCTCCTCGTAGGGGAGAGCGGCCGCCACCTCCTCCCGTGTATACATTACACACCACCTCCTGAACGGACCAATCAGGAGCCAGAGCTTGGAGGCAGACTTGGAAGGCACATAGTTACAACGCAAGATCCATACGCTTGGCTCTCAGCAGGACGGCAGCGAGGGCCCGATGGGGCTCCATGTGAGTGGTCACCTCCACTCAATGCATCCCTGTGTGTGTGTGTGTGTGTGTGTGTGTGTGTGTGTGTGTGTGTGTGCAAAGGCCCCAAACCCCCCTCCACACACACACAAAGTGTGTAAATAAGGCGCACAAAACAACATCCTCCATTAGATTTAATCACACAATATCTGTCGATTCCTTTTGTGTGTTGCACTGACAAGAAAAGAAAGCACAGGGAGGTGGGGGGGGGGGTGAAGAGGAGTGAGGAAGTGAGGCTGAAGGGAAGGAGACAAGGAAGCAAAGCAATTGTGCCGGATTTTTTCTGAATGGAGCAGATTTGGGCGATTGGAAGCGAAGAGTAAACGAGTAAGTGGAGGGCTCTCGCTCAGAGATGGGGGTGATGGTGATGGTGGTGGTGGTGGGGGTGATGGTGGTGGTGGTGATGGTGGTGATGGTGGTGATGGGGGTGCGGGCGGAGGTGGAGTAGGGTGGTGCGCTGGGAGCCCCACGGTTGGCGGCTCGAATCCCTGCTGCCCCATGTGCCATGTTGAGGTGTCCTTGAGCAAGACTCCTGCTCCCCATGCAGAGCCGTGGGTGACGATGGCGTGTAAGTGGCTGGATGAATGTCATGTGACGTGAGGAGTGAACACGGAGGTGTGAGGAGCCATGTGGAGACAGCGGCTGTGCAGGAATGACACGTAGCGGTAGAAAGTCCGAACAAAGATGTCGCCTCAGAGGTCGGACATTTTGAGCCGAGCCCCCGTAGTAACCCCCCCCCCACACACACACACACACCAGCAGGTGGGGAGGGTAACGAGGGTCTTATGGCAGAAGCCCCCCCGGTACCAGCTGAGCTAAAAGGTCATTTGACTCGAACCGTTGCGGCGCCTGTGAAGGGATGGTGGTAACCATGGCGCCCGGAGGAGGAGGAAGGGAGGGTTGTCCCGCGGTCACGGCAACCACAATTTCAGGGGGGGGGGTTGGTCAACACCCTTAAACATGTCCCCCCCCAGCTTAGCACGCTTTCACCACTGGGACTGACTCAAAGGGTTACTACTAGAATAAAGCTAAGTAAAAACCCTGCACATGGCGGAGGTGATCAAGGGGGTCCACACCCCCCCCCTCCTCCCCCTCCCCCCCCCAGGCACCATGCAGCACTCAGGATGAACCCACAGATGCTGACGTCTCGCGGTGAGGTGTCAGCTCCCATACACACCCTGAAGGATCAGCGCGCGAGGAGGGTTGGCAGACAGGTGTGTGTGTGTGTGCGTGTGCACGCGCGAGTTGGCCGGTGAGTGTGGGCGCGCATAGGTGAGGGAAGGTGTGACCGGGAGGTCTTTCACGTTAAAATGAGCTCACCTTTCACTTGGCTCTCGTATTCCGCGAGGATCTCTTTGTCCTTCTTGCTCTTGGTGGAGTTGGACATGTCGTCGCAGCGGAGCGGCCGCAGCAGGAGAGAAAAAGAAGAAGAGGATGAAGAAGAAGAGGAAGAAGAGGAGAACCAAAAATCCCGGTTTATTTCCCTGCGCGTGCCCCGCCCGAGGCTCCACCCGCACACATGCTCGTGAGCTCCATCCAGTGCCGCAGCCGGTAGTGGCCCCGCACCTCCACGAGGAGCAGGATGGGGGGGGCAGGCGCGTGAAAAATCAAGCACACTTAGTGAGAAATTACCCGCACGTGACCGCAGCGCTCGCGAGGAACCGCACAAGACTCCAACAAGACAAATGAGAAGCTGCAGATGCTTCCCCGTTTCGTCTCGTGCAGCTCGAGCCAACGTGCATCTGCACTCGCGCGCATGCACGCACACGCACACGCACCGGTCTGCAGGGAGGCGAGGGCAGTCGGGCACACGCGCAGACACGCACCGCACGGTGTTTGATGACGTCTCTCACCCCGCCGTAACCTTTCACACGTGCAGCCGCACAGGAGCGTGTGTGCACGCGCGCGCGTACTCGGGCTGGCCAGGCTGAAGGCGCGTGACGATAAAACGAGTAAATGAAGCGCCTGTGAAGAAATGGGTGTGTACGCGCTGGGGGCGGGAGCAGGGACGTGATTGACAGCGCAGGTGACCACTGAGTCGCGGAGCATCATGGGCATTTATGAATGTAAGAGATCAGCTGTTAATAATGCTGAGAAATATTAGTGAAAAACGTGAGAATGTCCTTCTATCTGCTGCGCGCCACAACCACGTTCCCACAATCCTTAGAGCGTACCTATAATTACACCTGTGCACTATGACGTAACACATCCAGTCCACGTCCTCATCTCTGGGACAAAAGTCTCACACTGTATCTGTTCCTTTGACTTTCCAATCCCGTTTGATCCAAATCTTGTGTTCATTCCTCAAAGACATCCCTTTGTGGCCGTTAACTGATGGAGGCTGAATGGATGAATCCTTTCTCCTCCGCTCTCTGTCTCCACCTACAGGTGAAGTGGGAGGATGCACGTTAAGCATGTGTAACTGACAGGTACAGTAAGTAAGATGTGCTCCTATAGTCTCTGACAAAAGGTCCTGAAACATAAAATAATGAATACAATCAATAAAATACATGAAACGGAAAACATTGATTAACAGTTTGTTATTTAAAAGATGTTTTTTTGTGTGAATTTGGCTTTAACCCTTTTCTTTTCTCTCTTCATTTGGCGTATGGGACGGTTTGTGAGGACTGTGTTTTACTCCGGCTGCAGTTACCCTCCCCCTCATGGACGGGTCTGCAGGAATGGGGGGGCGACCTGTGTGTGTGTGTGTGTGTGTGAGTCACTTTATTTCCCATAAGGCAGCAGGAGAACACAAGACACTCCCAGTCCAACACACCAATCGCTTTTTTTTCACTTAATTTGTTGAACCTGAACCCGAAGTAGTGAAATATTTCTCAGGCAGAAATGAGCACGAGGACATAAAGAGGTTGACCTTCAACGTGCATCTTCTCTCTCTCACAACTTGATCTGATTGTCTGCACACAGCAGAACGTTGAGCGTGATGCAGCATTTATTCCGGGGGCTTTGGTGGCTTCCTGCAGTTTAAAGGTTGGAGCGTTCGCTCTGCGTCTGATCAGCTGATCCTCACGGGGGGGGGGGGGGACCTTCTGGGCCTCTAAGTGGAAGTGTTGTTCTCCTCAGAGCTGCAGACCTTGAAGACTACAGACGGGAGTCTGCAGGAGGTGTGAAGGATGAATATTTCATTCTTCACCTTCACGGCGGCGTCAATCCGTAATGAGCTGATAATAAACATGTCAGGCGTGTGCACGTGATTATGTAATATGTGAACGAGGTTAAGGCCAACAAAAGGTGAAGACAACACAACGCTGTTAGCATCTGGTGATTATCATAATAATATATATATATATAAATAATAAGGAAAAAATATTATTGCTACTTGAATAGATTTCTGTTGGTGGGTCAAAACCATTTGCTTCCTCTGTTTCTAGTCTTCGTGCTAAGCTACGCTAACCAGCTGCTCCGCCCTTTGGCATGATGTTCATTTAGTAATTGGTGCTCCATGAGGAGTCAAACAGACCATAGATGCTTTAGGGGCGGGGCCACAGGCTGATTGACAGGGCTCTTTGTCACGTTGGAATAAGAAATATGCTTTATTCTACAATAACGTAGTACTACGTCACATTCAGCAGATTCTTTCTGACAGAGCGAATCAAGCGCAGGCCTCCAGCCGGAGGCCGTGTGGGCGGAGCTTCGATGGCGTGCAGCAGAGATCCTGCGTTGAGCCACTGCAATAAAACGGGGATCAAACACAGATCACATCCCCACTGAGAGTTTGTGCTGATCCCTCACACGGATCCTGCAGCGCACTTTTAACACGTAATAACTATCGCGTGTGTGTGTGTGTGTGTGTGCACGTGTTGAGCCACTTTAGATGCCATTCACAGCTCGTCTCACGGGGAGAGGATGACCAGTAAGAAGTCACAGGATGTTCAAAGTGAGAGGGATCATAAAGAATAAAAGTCACTTGACAACTCAGAGTAGCGGCCTTCAAAATAAAAGTCTGACAGTTCAGGAAGTGTAGATGTAAGCTAACGGCTTCTAAAGGTCCCACAAAGCGATGACTGCGTCCATCACTCATAGTTCATTATATTAATAGACTTTATTTCTACAGAGACGTTCTGAACTGGAGTTAAAGGTGTGAACATCAAACACAGAGCCAAGTTCATACAAGTAGTTGTAGGGTTAATAAAAGTACCTGTGAAGAACATGTGGTCAGTCTACACGTTTTAAACCAATGAGATGTGTGCATAACTATTGGTTTTAGTGAGAGATGAAGTCTGCTAACTGACAGGTAAACAGACACGTGTAGAAAAACACTGTAAACCGTTAAAGTGATTATTGCAGCTCTGCTCAAAAGAACAGAGCAGATTGCACACACACACACGCACACACACGCACACACACACTCTCTGCATGCAGCTAGGTGGCGTTTTGTCTCCAGAGGGTTCATTCCGCTGCAGAGAGGCAACGGGTTACAAAGCTCCTCAAAGATAATCACAGACACACAAAACAGAGACACAGAGCGACTACAAAGAGGCAGAGGCAATGCACAACTACAGACACACAAAAGGAGATGCAGAACAAAGACACAAAACAACCCCCCCGTGACCCTAATGGACCCGATCCCGTGACCCTAATGGACCCGATCCGGAGGTGAGGTACAAAGTTCTTCTTCTTTGCTGCGTGCAGAAATAAAGGCGTGACGGGTCGCAGTTAGAAAGCAAAGAAACAGATTTCTGAACATCTTGCAGCATCTGCTGGCTGTACCTTTGCTCGACACAAACCTCCTCTGAACGTAAACACAAAGAAATGAAAGTGGCGACCTTTGACCCCGAGGTCCCGCCCTCCCCCTCTTTCCATTCGTGAGAGAAGCAGCAGCGTTCGACATAGAAGGATATCAAAAAGATTGGAATAAGAACACCAGAGAGCAACAGGTTCTGCCCAGGCCACACTGTCACATGACTAAATATGATGTGGGAACTATTGGGAGACACGCTCCTCGTTATCATCGCCATGGAAACCAGCGCCGAGAAAAGGGCCACTTTTGTACATTCCCTGAAAACATCCCTTTCTCTGAGTCCACTGAGTGCTCTGATGGACCAGTCGGGTCACTGCGGTGACATCCGCCTCCCGCCTCCTCTCGCTCGCCAAATCTAATTGTCCCAGTTCCAGTTGTTATTTGTCCTCCGCGCATGGATTAACCTTGTTTACGCTGCATCGTCTCAGCCTACATTAATGAGGCGTGGTAGGAAAAGTGATTTAAATAAAAAACAGACAGGTGGACAAATGTACTGGTGCCACTTTCACTGTAGCTAAAGGTTAGCTTAGCTTAGACAGAAGTCCCCACTCGCACCTTTATGTCTCACCCTTTGACACCAAGTGGACAGACGAAGCCCGGCGGCTTTCTGAGGAGATCAAATGACATCGATACAGTTCAATGACCCTTTATCTTAGGAGCTAACGTAGCGTAGGTGGTCAAGATGAACCTTTAAACTCAGATCCTTCCAATTCCAGAATGGACTCTCCCGAGACTTGGAACATTTTTGACTGTTGTGTCGTTTTAATTGCCAGGTTTTAAGACCCTTGAAAGTCTTAAAGCGTCGGTGCAGATCCATCACCAGGTCTTGTGACTCCACATCGGGCCGTTTTTAAGTCCTTTAACGGTTTTAATGGGTCAAAACACAAGCCGGGTTCCACTTCCTGTCTGCCTCGCTCTCAGGAGCAGAGCTTTATCACACACACACACACACACACACACACACACACACACACACACACACGTAGCAGCTGGGATGGACTCATTAACGCCGTGATGTCACGTCAGATTTAACACAGAAAACGAAACGAAGCCGCTCACTAACGACCAAAACACCAACATCCAAACCAGAGGCTCCGCTGGAATAACGACTCTCACAGAGGCCCATTGGTGTGTGTGTGTGTCCCTGGTTCTTCTACCTTTGTGAGGACCTCCTGGCCTCTAGAAGATGGGATCAGAGTGTGCCAGGTAGCCGTCACGTCCAGGTGAAGACAGGCGTCCACACTCACTCAAAGGAGCCATGTGAGGACTAAAGGGAACAAAAGGGACCTTTGGATGAGATCAAAGCCTCTTCTCCAGGTTCGGTGGAGTGTTGAATAATCCGCCAACCCCATGTTTCCACGTCGTCAGGTTGCTAGGCAACCGGAGACCAAAAAACAGACGGCGCCCGATTCTCTTGACATCAATCAATCAAGAGGGAGAAAGGACTTCTGCCGAGTCAACAACAAAGATGCAGCTCCGTCACCTGCTGTGAGGAAGGTGGAGAACTGTTTCATCCATAGGTTTTATGTAGTTTGTATTCAGATGTAGTTCAGCTTCAGGTCAAATGATGTGGTGACACTTTAAGCTCCTTGTATCACTTTCATAGGTCCAATACAAACATGGAATTACTGCTTTATGACAGTATAAGCAGCTAGAAGTGAATAAATATAATATATATGAATAAACTCCCTTCCATGAGTTGAATGATCTCATCTCCCACTTTGGACCATTTCCCAGATCCCCAAAGGATGAAGGATCTAACGTATCAGAAGCCAAGTTTCAGCTTCTTGGATCCTTCGTCCTTTGAGGTCTCTCAGGTTTGGCTTTATTGCCCCCCCCCCCCCCCCCCTTGCTGTGGATCCATGTGTGATGTGCTGCTGGTTTAAAGTTCAGGGTCAGGTGACCAGTTATTCTGCTAAAACAATAAAAGTCCATAATAATCCTTCACGTCTAATTTCAGAGCAGTGAGAAGAAAACCTTCCAAAATACACATTACAGAGTTTATTTGACTTTTGGTCTGTAGATCTCTGACAAACTCACCCAGAGGTATAATATCTCATTTGCATATTCAACGCATAATGCTCCTCTAAGTGAGGTTTCAGGTGGATATCTACTCTTTCATTCTTTGATGTACTCCCTCGGTGTCGTCATGTGACTGAACTTCTCTTTAAAAAGAGTTTCTTCTCACTCTGTGATCCAGGAATGTCCTTCAGCTCTGAGATCAGCTTCCTTCCTCTCTGGACTCTGGAGGTTTGTTCTCACCTCGTTCACACACTCTTTACACTACAGTTTACAAGATGATGTGAGGTGCTGCAAATCTGTTTCAGAACATCAAATAATGAAAGATCTCAGTGCTTTTTGAGCTGGATGGGGACGTATGTTTGGACCCTTTAAATAAATACCTGCATCCACCGTGTGCACAGCCTGGATTATAGATATTTCATGTGGCCTCATTGCCGTCATCAATCTTTGGCTCCCAACTGTTGTTCAATCAGGACGCGTTATGTAACGGCTGCATTAGGCATGAAGAACCCCCCCACGCCCCCCCCCCCACGCCATGCATACAGATTGCACATTAAGATACTAAGTGGAGGCCTTGAAGGGCAGCAGAGGGTCCCGCGTGCTGCTCTCGAGGTCCATGTACGAGGTCTCAGGGAAAACAATATCGGAGAAAGTCCTTTTCATGGCACCTGATGCTAAGGTGTAGCGTGTGGGCGGTGTTTAAGGAGAAGTCACCCATTGGCCAGTGGACTGAAGGGGGTGAAGCCTGTAGCCATCTTGGTTTTGGTTTAAAGTTTAAAGTCTAAAGAAGGTTTTTGGCCTTCACCACTTTGCCGTCATTCTGCAAACTTTTAACGGGGCTTTTTGGTCGAGATATAAACCAAAGAGGGTTTGGAATCACGATGCAGCTTCTCAAATAGGTTATTTATAGAGGTCATCTGTCAAAGGACTGCACGGCGTTGCTTTCCACGTTCTCCTCCCTCAAAGCAGCAGTTTGTCTCAATGCTAAAAAAACAAGCCCCGCCTCCGCGGTTATCAGGTTATCATCACGTAAACACATTAAGGCAGCGCACACACACACACACACACACACACACACACACACACACACACACACACACACACACGCATGGGCCGAATGGAGAGAAGGTTAAATCAATATCTGGCTGAGGGCGGTAATTCGATGCTAATGAGATGCATCCTGAATGTTCCTCAATCAACGAGAGGCTGCTGTGGAATTTAGAAGCTGATTAATTGATCAGCTGAAGAAGAAAAAAAACTCTAAATGTGATTGTGCAGCTTCTTGGTTTTTGTGTTTTGGTGATTAAAGCAAATAGTAAATGCATTTTAATCTAAAGTTTAAACACAAAAGCGTAAAAATATAAACCTGGCTTATGTTATGCTCATTTAGATTCGCGGTGAAAAGTAGCCATTTGCATCCTTAAAGCTTAAATGTATAAAAAAAATACGAATTCATGTAATATTTTCCCAGGTTTTTCTTTTAGGCTTTACTTCATTTGGTAGAGAAAGTGTGCGTGAGAGGTTGTGGTATGCGTGCGTGTGCGCGTAGTGGGAGGGTAAGAGGAGGAGGGAGGGGGGGGGGGGGTTAGGAGCCTTTAAAAGAAGCAGGATCTGCAGCACTGGAGCTCGGACTGGGACCCGGCTTCCTGCGCGCCACTAGCGGAGCGGAACCTGTGGGTCCAGTGTTTATTCGGTGACGTCGGACCGGGGTTCTCTCCGCGCACGTCTGGCTGACCGAGGACTTGGACCGGTGTTCAGGTACCGACGGGAGCGCACAGGCGGGCACCCAAAGCTGCGTGCGCCACCATGCTGTTCCCCTCGGAGAGCTCCTGCAACACCACGGGAGGGGACGGCAGCGAGGGGACGGGGGCGCTCGGCCGCGCCGGGGGGAACGGAACCGACCCGTTCGGGCGGAACGAGGAGGTGGCCAAGCTGGAGATCACCGTCCTCAGCGTCGCGTTCGTGGCGGCCGTGGCGGGGAACGTGAGCGTGCTGCTGGCCATGCGCAGCACCCGCAGGAAGCCGTCGCGCGTGCACCTGTTCATGAAGCACCTGAGCCTCGCGGACCTGGTGGTGGCCTTCTTCCAGGTGCTGCCGCAGCTGTGCTGGGAGGTCACCTTCCGCTTCTCGGGGCCGGACCCGCTGTGCCGCGTGGTGAAGCACCTGCAGGTGTTGGGCATGTTCGCCTCCACCTACATGATGGTGATGATGACCGTGGACCGCTACATCGCCATCTGCCACCCGCTGCAGACGCTGCGGCAGCCCACGCGCCGTGCGCACGTGATGATCGGCTCCAGCTGGGCGTGCAGCCTGGCGCTCAGCCTCCCGCAGTACTTCATCTTCTCCCTGAGCGAGGTGCACCCGGGCTCGCGCGTCTACGACTGCTGGGGACACTTCGTGGAGCCGTGGGGGCTGCGCGCGTACATCACCTGGATGACGGTCGGGATCTTCCTCGTGCCCGCGGCCGTGCTCGTGTTCTGCTACGGGCTCATCTGCCGCACGATCTGGAGGAACCTCAAGTACAAGACCCGGAGGAGGCCCGCGGAGGCCCCCGGGAACGGGGCCCTGAGCCGCAGCTCGGTCAGCGGCGTGGGCAACATCTCGCGCGCCAAATTACGCACGGTGAAGATGACGTTCGTGATCGTGCTCGCGTACGTGGTGTGCTGGGCGCCGTTCTTCACCGTGCAGATGTGGTCCGTGTGGGACAAGAACTTCTCCTTCGCAGGTGAGGAGGGGGGGGGGGGGGCAGCCACGTGGACCGCAGACGGGTAACCAAAAAAAAAAAATCAAAGTTGCAGATTTTTGTATATTGGACAAAAAACTGAAGAAAAAACCAAAATAAAGTGTCGTTATTGCTGTTTTGAATCAAGTTTGATTCGTGGTGTGAAGCCACATGCTGCTAAGCCAACACGCTGCAGGCTCCCTGAGCAGATACCTGGAGGATAAACAGGAGGTTTGTTTGTTTGTTTGTTTCCTGCAGACTCGGAGAGCACCACGGTGACGCTCACCGCGCTGCTGGCCAGCCTGAACAGCTGCTGCAACCCCTGGATCTACATGGTGTTCAGCGGCCACCTGCTGTCGGACTTCGCCCGCGGCCTCCCGTGCTGCCGCCGGCTCGCAGGAAGGTGGAGGCATCAGGACTCGGACAGCAGCCTGCGCCGCACCACGCTGCTGTCCCGCCTGCAGGCGCCGCGCCTCTCCGACCCCCCCCCGAGAAACAGCCCCCACATCCCGCTGGCACCCTGAGCCCTGGCTGCTGGGTGGGGGGGAAACTGTTGAGGAAAGTGGGGGCTCGTTTCCTCCCCAGGGGAGCTTTGATTATGACACATCTGTCAGACATGCAGATGTTTCATAGTCACAACACAAAGGTACCGCGGATGCAAAGGAGGTTTATTTATTCTTCATCCATTTATCATTTTCTATTTTCTATGTCGCTATTCTTCTAAATCAAGCACTTCAAACGGCAAAGATTTCCGTTTCCAAGTGGAAAGGATTCATGTTTATCTGAAAGAATTACGACTAAAGGCCAAAAACAAGAATAATAAAAAGTCAGACATATTTGGATTTAACTTGTGATTAAGAAGGAAAATTAGGATCCGTTGACAGGTCAAAGGAGGTGATGTTTGACCAGAAGAGGCTAGCACCCCGCTAGCTAACGTTAGCTCTCTGGTCATATAGAATATATACATAGATTAATAATGCTGTTTGAGTCTATGGGTTGAGAGCTTCTACACATTGTGTATGTTACCATTATTTTCATCACTTCCACCGGCAGAGAGCGAGACATGAAGAACAATGACTGTGTGAATGTACATGGGGCTCTATAGGGGGGGGGTGAACAGGTTTGTTTTTCCTCACAAATGTGTGGTGAGTTGCCAACATGAATCAGAGAGGCTGCAGCCTTCAGGTGCTGATAAAAAGAGTCTGAACCACTTTAGTGTTGCAGCACTTGACTCCAATCACCAGCCTGACCGAGCCGACGGGTGCAGCTGAGTCCGGAGGGGGGGGGGGGGGGGGGGGGGGGAGAGGAGGGGGGGGTCTTCGCCTCCAAGACTCTCTGTGTCCTCTCACAGTCCTCCACTCCTCCTCTCTTCACTGGTTACCAGTGGCTGCCTCATCCACTTCAAATCACTGGTGCTCACGTATCATGCTGTGAATGGATGGGGTCCAGTCTCCATCCAGGACCTGGTGGAACCCTCCATCCCAACATCAAGCTGCTTGTTCCTCACTGAGAGCAGAACACTGGACTAGATCTCCACTCTTTGCTGTCCTGCTGCTAGATGGTGGAAGGAGCTCTGTGATGACATCAGGACCACAGAGAGCCTTCACATCTTCACACTAAAGACACACCTCTTCAGACTAAACACTAACACACTGTAGACCTTAAACTGGACTCATAATGGATCTTAACTATAACAAGTTGTACATCGGCTTATTTGACGAAAATTGCACTTTCTTGTATCTTGTTCTTCTGAGTTTCCTTATGGTTGAAATGCTCTTATTGTAAGTCCCTTTGGATGAAAGCATCAGCTAAACGACATGTGATGTAAATGTTATGTAGTGAGGAGTTATGAAGCATCCATCTGCACCTGTATGAAGGTTTCCTTCAGAACTGAAGGTTTGTGCTCAAAGTATTGGATTCTCTTGTTGGGATGGCTGCATGCTGCTAACATCCAAACATCCAATGAGAAATCACAGAATCAGGTGTAGCTCACTGAGATCTATACATTCACACTAGTGGATCATTCTGCTTACTTTTCATGGTGCCATTTCTCAGCGTGTACACAAATATACATTTAATAATATCTATATTTACGTAACTGACTCAAGGACGGCTGTTTGCTTTCCTGAAGCATCATGGGAGTTGCAGTTTCCTAGAATGGATTAGATTGGGTGCGTCGGAAGCGTTTCGAGGCTCTGGGTCTCCTGATGGTTCTTTTCTGTTGTTTGAGCATGTTTGCATCCGACAGATTAGTAAGAAAAGGAGGGAAATGAGCTGAAATCAGTGGCTGGAATAAATCACTGAAACAGCTGGAAGTTTCCCTTTCTCTCACCGAAGGAATTTCCATCAACTTATGACAATCAATCAATCATATTGTCCATGGCACTATGGCAGAGCTGTATGAAGGCGATTGGGAGAAGGAAGTGTATTGTTCAGGGACAGGAAGTGTGGATGAATGTGTTTTTAAAAGCGAGCTGCTTTCATCATGGCGGAGGGGGGCGGAGCCTCTTCCTGTTTAAGTGGCCTCGATCATCCGTCACATCGCCAGCGACCCGTTTCCCACATTCTGATCTGAGCCCACGAACCAACATGCAGCCGAGGACAATGACACGCTGTAAACCATTTACTCATCTCTGATCCAATGTAGAACACAAGGCTTTCATTGGCTGTCACGACAATTAGTAAAGAAACATGTGATCCTTTATGTACATTATTACACATATATACATATATGTCAGTGTTGTTTTATATGTAATCACGTATTTTTGATGTGGTATTCATACTTTAGTCTAGTTTACGTATGTGGTAAAGCTAAACATGAGATATGTATTTATGAGTCATATTTGATGACTCTTGTCTCAGTTTATTCATCAACTGGTGTAAAATCCAGAGGAGCCAATGAACAGCAGCCTGAGCCACTGGATGGATGCCCCCCCAATGTGATCAGCCAGCTTCCTGTGTGGGCGCGAGGAAGAGCCGCTGTGGCCTGGACCTTCATCTGGGACCCCCCCCCCCCCCCCCGGGTTCAGAGCACACCTCACACTCTGGTGATCGCCCCCCAGAGATCCAACAGTTAGCTAAATTAAATAATGGATGAATAGATCAACTTGAAAAGTGGAAAAATATACAAACAAAAGATAGTTTAAATAGTGAATCGATTTAAATAGTGAAAATAGTCATTCAAATATATATATAGTGTATAAAGTGTTGCAATAGTTGGCTACAAGTACAAATGGTTGACATCAAAGCTAAAGGTAACCTGATAATACAGATATCTATCTAGCTATCGATGGACCATTGATTCTTTAGCTAAAGAGAGACAGAAATGGTGGAAGGTCCTGGTTGAAACATTCCACTGCTGATGGAATTAAAATCTGGTTTAAATCCTTCCAAAGGAGACGTTTGTGGATGAAGAGGCGCTGAGGTTCACGTGAGGAGCAACGCGGCATCCAGAGGAATGTCTTCTCTTATCATCTGTTGCTTTTATTCTCATCAACAAACATCCAGAGATTCCTCAGAGTTCACGTCTCTTGTAAAAACTCTGGGAAATAGATATTCACAACCTTAAATATTTAGCTTGTTTTGAAGAGTAGTGTTTATATGACAGATTTATGGAACTTTATGGAAGTATTTGGGAGGACTTTGAGGAATGAGACGTTTAACGCGACGTACGGACTTTAACACTGAACTTTTAAGCAGGTCAAGTGTCGAAATAACTCATCTAAATGTGCAGGTGGTGCTCGCGGTGCGACTCCTAACCGTCCAGTGGCCTCCATGAGACTCCCGAAGGACACGGGGACTTAAACCCATCACAGAAAGAAATGCACCTTAACCCCGAGAGATGTGACAGGGTTCAGAAAGAATAATATCAACATCAGATTCATGAGCAAGGAGCACATCAAATGCTGTAAAACCAAATTAAAAAGCATAACACCTGCACCTGTCAAGTTTCTATTTAAAGAAGAATAGAAGAATGTTGTATCAGCCCCCTTCAGTGGTCCTTCTATGAAGAACATTATTAGGAACACCAAGCTGAAGAGCTTCATGGTGCAATCAAGCTTCTCTTCATAAAGGTTGTGATGTTTGGTTGTAGTTTAAACACTTTTGAGTTGTTTGTTCCACTTCCTGGCCATTTTAAGGCTGCACTGTGTTGTGTTGTTCAATAAAAGTGATTTAAATGGACAAAAAACGTGTGTGCTAATATTCTGAAGTTAATTTTACTATTATGTCATTTTGAAATCATATTGCTCTGTTCACATCTAGTCTTCAAAAAACCAGAAACTTTTGTCCAAACTGTAATTATTAGTGAGTTTTAAAAGTTATTCATAGAATGTTTATTATTTTCATTGCTTTAGATTTTTGCTTCGATGTACAGATGCTTAAATGAACGTTAGCTATTAATGAATGTGGTATTAAATGAATGAACAAGGCTTCCCGTACGCGCTAAACGTGAAGCCTGACTGGTGGAGAGGAGAAGTTGAGTTTAACGTAACACAGGTGAGCAGACTGTCCACTTACCTGTGCTCCGCGGGTCCCTGCAGGTTCCCCGTTGGCTGTATGTGACGTCACGTTTCGCCCTCCAGCTAGCTAGCGTTAAGCTAGCTAACGTTGATGTACAGTTGGAGGTAGCTAACGGTAGCTAACGTTAGCCTCGGGCTTTGGGTCTCCCGGGTGATTAAATAGTGAAACGGGTTTAAATAACTTTCTGACTAACTTCAGCTTCGAGTAACCGATGACGCCGGTGAGCCGGCAGCCAATCAGATCGCAGCGGGACGTCAGCCCCACGCGGCACTTCTGCTTTCTGACGTCTGCTAGACTGAGCATGCGCAGTGCTGGTTTCCCACGCCACCGTAAACTATCAAATATACAAATAACAGCAATAAATGATCGCAAATGTGCAAAGTAAAACGTAAACAATACCAGGTGCTGCACAGGAGGAGTTAATCAGCGTTTGTTGCTTTACAGACCTAGGTTAAGGCAAAATATAATTAAACAATTATACACTGCGACTTGGCAATATATAAAATATTGTAAATTAGTCACATCATTTTCAGTTGAAAACTTATAAATAATATATAAAAAATATAAACATATATGTATAAACATATAAAAAGGTATTTAGGGATTATAATTGTTACTGGGACTTGAGGTTGGCACCAACCAAGTCAAATTCCTTGTGTGTCTGACATATTATTCCTGTTTCCTGAGATTTTCCATTTCATACAAAAAATGTCAGAACTAGATGCTAATGATGAATAACATGAAATAAGAAACACAAAATAAGAGTTTAATTGTAGCTCTTTTACAAAATACAAACATAATGTGTTCATTCACACACAAATCAGCCAATCATATCACATGATCTCAACAGTACTAGCCAATAGTAGCGCAGTGGGGCGGGACAATGCAAAACAGTTGATAAACGCAGGAGATTCCATAGAATGTGTGTGTGTGTGCGTGTGTGTGCGTCAGTCTTCCCAGGCGAAGTCGTAGGGCTGGAAGTCGTCCCTCAGCTGCTTGCAGCTGTCCTCCTCCTCCTCCCTGCTCTGTTTGCACTCCCTCCAGTCGGCTCGAGTCGGGATGTTCAGCAACACCTCGCTGGCCAGGACCTCCCTACACGCACACACACACACACACACATAAAAATCACACGCCAGATGTCCCAGATGTGTACTACGCATTTCAGATGGTATTTTGGAGGTAAGTGAAGAAGGTCTCACCTTCCAAACTGCAGAGGGAAGTGCTTCTGGATTCGGTAGTAGAGCTTCTCCCCCGAGTCCAGCTCCACGTAGAAGTACGGTGTCCCAGGAGGAGCAATCTGAGCCCAGACACAGTAACCTCAGACCCTGCAGTGGGGTCCAGGTGTGTGTGTGTGTGTGTGTGTGTGTCTTCACCTGTTTGAGGTCGGTGTGCTCCGGGATCTCCATCAGCTCCATCTGTTGCTCCTGGGCCTGCACCATGAAGGCCTCCTTGATGTCCTCCGTGGTGCAGCGGGCCAGCGGCACCGGGACCACCTGAACATGCGGGATGGACAAAATAACGGAGACACCTGCCAATGTGACGCAATGCTGCACGCGGACTACATCCCGAGAAACGGGTCATGGTTCCTTTGGGATGAAGCTTCCGGTCAATGTTCATCTAGCAGCTTATTGTGATCCCCCCCCCCCCCCCCCCCCCACACACACAGCAGCGCTCCTACCTGCAGCTGCAGGTGCTGGCTCCTGTAGTTCCTCTCAAACAGCACGCAGCGCTCTCCTCGGCTCTGGTAGAAGCTCTTCAGCGCCGCCTTGTACCGCTCCATCTCCTCCAGGACCTCGGAGCCCAGCTCCACCACCGACTGGTAGTGGCCGATGGGGAGGATCAGCATGTGCCGGGGGGTCAGGCTGCCTTTGGCCAGAGCCAGGTAACACTGGAACAAACAAGCAGACAGAGGGCTCGGCCTCGCTCTCCTCATGCGGGTCCCACAAACACCTCAGGTGTCAACTCACGTGGGTCCCGATGCTGATGACCAGGTGTTTCTCCACCTGAGGACTGGCCAGGCAGAACCAGCAGGGACCAGACGGCTGAGCTGCACACGGCAACAAGCAAAGAGGGCGCAATGTTACGGCCTCAAACAAAACACTTTAATACTGAAAGGAAGGCGAGATAAATACCATTATATCACAGACGTAGAAGTTTATCTTCATATTAATGTAACTTTAAAAAGGTGCGAAATAGCAGATAAAAAAACTACTCATTTATTTCAAATCTTGGAAGAAAAAAAACCTCGCCCCTTGTGGCTGAGATGAGTATTACATCAACACTCGTGCTGGGATGTTCCC
Organism: Pungitius pungitius; assembly: GCF_949316345.1. NCBI lineage: Eukaryota > Metazoa > Chordata > Actinopteri > Perciformes > Gasterosteidae > Pungitius > Pungitius pungitius. The sequence goes on from NC_084901.1 coordinate 1,199,047, forward strand.
CCACTCTATTGGTTTCAATCCAGTTTAAAGATTAAAGTAACGAATAAAATACATTTTTAAAGCCATAAAAACCACAGAAGCTATGCTTCCCCTGTACTGTTAGTCCGGGGGGGGGGGGGGGAGGGGACTCACGGGGCCTGCGGGGCTGCTTGTTTTGTCCATCAGGACGCCCATCTCGTCCTTCGTCCGAGTATCGCTTCCTGCCGCGGCCTCTAAACCCCGCCCCCTGCTTATTACTCAGGTCGAAGAAGAACTGATTGGCCGGCTCCTGAGCAGACAAACAGGAAGGACGATTTCAAAATAATGGCAACAGTTGTCACGGTGACCACCAAACTCTAATCAGCTCATCTTTCAGCTGGACTACTGCGACACATTTGAATTAATTTAACTCATAAATGTAATAGAAGAAACAATGTGGCCGATAGAAGCACACAGAGCCTCTGCGTACCTCCTCCTGGGTGGAGCTGAGGCTCGTCTTCAGCCGCTCCGCCCTCTCCTTGGTGGAGCGCCTGTAGGGGTTTTCCGTGACGTCCTGCGGCTGCTTCACCAGCTCTGAAGGATCCATGGTCTTCATCGGGATGATGTTGAAGGCGTACAAATACTGCAGACAGAGGGACAGGATGAGGTGGTGACACAGAGGTCCAAAGGTCTCTTCTTCGGTGGTGTCCACGCAGACACACCTTCTTCTTGGCGGGGTTGTTGACGGCGGCGAGCGCGATGAAGCGGCTCACGTGCTGAGCGTTCTCCTGGAGGATCACGTGATTCCTGGGAAACACACAGAGAAACACTCATGAAATACACTATTTATTATCAATTTTAGAATTACATTTTAACAAATTAGCGAAATGTTTATTTTTATTTAATAGATATCACAAATATAAATCACATTATACTCATTTAGCAAATAAATACGTCCAACAGAGGTAGAACAATAACATCTAGAGTTTGAGGAGACCTCATTTTGCTCCTTTGAGTCTTGTAGATTTATCGGGTTTCTCTGATCGGGTCTCAGTGGTTTGACTCTCGTGTTGCGTGAGATGTTTAAAATGTTTCACTCATTGTTGGACACTTGAACCTGGTGCTCCACCTCCAGGTGAGCTCTACCTGTAGGGGAGTCTCTCATAGTGAGCGCCCTCTAGTGCGGCGAAGTGGTACCGCGGCTTCAGGTGGTCGGCGAGCTCAGCGACGGCGCCGCTGCCGCAGGCCTTCGTGTTCACTTCCTGCAACACACACACACACACACACACACACACACACACACACACACACACACACACACACACACAAATTTAGTACAATTTATTGAAATCCTATTAAAATGTGAATAATGGATTTTAACCACTTTGAAGTTGATTTGATCTTAAATAAGTATAAAATATAACAAAGAAAGGGAACGTATTGACATTGTTTTGCAGTCCCAAAAGTACGCTTTTGTAAGGAGAGAGGAAGCGAGCGGAGGTTACCGGCGCGTTCCCGTACTGCCACACGCCGCGGGGCCACTGGCACGTCAGCAGCACGTCCACCCCTCGGAACTTGGAGCCGCTGGTCAGCGGGGCCACGAGGGCCGACAGGTCTTTGGAGGTGAAGCAGTGGGCGGGGGCCGGCTCCTGCAGGGCCTCCCGCCCACTGACGTAGGCAATCTGTAAGCCCGATACGCCCGTGAACACGCCGCGCCGCCCTGCAGACACACACACACACACACACGTGTTTGATGAGAGGGGAGGGTCAATGGATGGAGGCGGGGCCCCGCCCCCCCTCGCTGTGTTCCAGAGGCTTACCCAGGTACGTGATGTTTTCAGCCAGCTCGCAGCCTTCGGCGCCGGGGAAGCTGCGCACCGTCTCCTGGCTCGCCGCCCCGAGGACGTAGGTGTGGACGGGAGCTGCGGGGGAGGGTCAGCCAATCAGAGGGAAGAGCTTAACATCATCGTCATCAACTGGTGCCACATCTGGGTCCAGATGTTGGTACCTTTCTTGGCTCCGGTTTTGTACTGCTGCCACTCTGCCTCGGCCTCCGGCGTCGCCCCGAAGAACTCCCCGACGCACAGCAGCAGCTGCCAGGGGACAAAACCACAGCGCTGGGGTCAGAACCGTCACCTTCCTGCCCCCCCGCCCGTGGAGACGTCCCTGTGTGTCCAATGTCTCACATCGAACGGTCCCGCCTTCTTCTGGATGCTCTGCACTCGGCTGAACAGAGCGCTCAGCCGGCCGCCGACGTCTCCGCACGCCAAGCTGCACACACACACACACGCGCACACACACACACGCACACGCACACACACACACAAACTCAACTTGTCAGACTGAACCAACATGGAAGCGACAGAGTGCTCCTTTAAAGGCGTAGCAGCAGGTATTCTTGGTGCCACATTGGAAGCATCTCATGCTCCAGATGTGACAGAGGAGTGCGCGTGTGTTTTGCGTTACAAGGATGTGGTTTATGCTCCTGGATGATTGATTTATGACGTCATAGACGCGCGTGCGGATGAGCCCGGATCCTCGTAAACAGGGGGAATGATTTATTTCGGGCAGACACATGTTTAGAAATGCTCCCTTTGTCCGGTGGAGAAATCACATCAACGTTCAGAAGTAAAACACACGTTCAGCCTTCGGCCCGGTGAGCACAACACGTCGTTTCGACCGGCTAAAGGGTAGATGAACCAAATAAAAACGCACTTTGTTGCTAGCGTGTCGTGTCGTAACCTAACGAGCGTTTTCGTATTCGTAGACGTTAAAAAGACGTCTCTGTTTTCAACGTGATTTTACGTCCTTTCAACCAAAAGATGCTCGCTGGGACGTATCATCATTTAAAGAGACGGAAACAGGACTGAAGTGTTTGAGAAGTAGAACTCACACTCTCACGGGTTGTTCCGACATGTTTTCGGCGGTAGATTCGCTCTCTGTGTTCAAATGTGTAATTTGGATTTCTGCAGCTGGAACGTTTGGTTCGTCGCTGATATCGGTCCGGAAGACACACAAGAGCGGAACTACTATGCATTTAACAAATGGAACGCCTTTTTACAAAGGACATGTTTAAGAAAAGGCTCCAAATACATTCAATATGAATGTAGAATTTCAACATCTATTTGACGTTATTTTAATGAATACCAAACAAACAGTTGTTGTTGTTGTTGTTGGGTTGTTAACCGGAGAGATTTTAAAGTGGAGACTGTGGTTGCCAGGTTTGACACGTACACGTATATTCAGTTGTAAATAATTACAAGTAAGTAGGTTTTCGAGTTAAATTAATTTGGAAAGATGACTTTTGTTTATGTAATGTAAAATAGAAGAATTTGATAAAGTTCATATATAGCGTTGTACTGTATGTGCTATCCATTATTTCAATTAAAATAATTACAAACCTTATCAGTGTATACACATATTACTATCTCCGGTACTTTGTTACCTAACTTTAATGTATTACTTTTTGAAAATATGTTATTTTCAAAATACTATATATCCCTAAATCGTTTAGTTTCCATTCTCGAGATTATTTTATTTTAGTATTTTTATTCATTTCTAATAATGTATAATATATATTTCTCACATTCATCCAAGTTAAATGCTGTGATTAAAACCGTTATAAAACTACTACCTAAAAGCTATCTCATGAGGAAATGTGAATTGCTTTCATGAAATCCAACTGAAAGTCAGTCTGAAATAGTCATATTTATATCTAAAGAAGCCGCGTTTCACGAACCTCTCGTCTTACGGGTAATGCGGCGATGTGGCAACCCGGCGGGCCTCGGACGGTCCTCCATCCTGGCACTTACCTTCATCCTGGTAACTCGCAAGTCCCCGGACCAAAAACAGGAAGTAAGTAGCAGAATCAAACGTAAAATTCACTTTCTGTTTGCTAGTCGGGGCTCCGGTGGGGGGGCGCGGGCAGAGAGCTCGGCCCGCGGGGAAACACACGGAGGGCGAGCCGTCAGAAAGGCCGAGGGGACGCCATAAGCTGCATCTTGTCAGCGAACATGGCGCCGGAGATGTTTCTGTCTTTCATTTAGCCGGTTAGCTCGGAGGATGCTAACGGTTAGCATCGGGTGCTTTCCGTCTCCTGGCAACGCGATTTAACGTTAAAACGAATCCGTTTGCGCTGTGTTATTATTATATTATTACTGTGAGTGGAGGTGAGGCTTTACATCATCCCGTCACCCCTGTGTTTTTGACTGTGGTCCAAATAACGATCCGTGGGACATTCTGCCGAACTCCATGTAAAAAAGACCCATTCTACATCTTCCTGGTTACTGGTCCACAAATAAGCTTTGAGTTAAAGTTAAAGTTAAACCTCCCAAAGTGCCCGTTCTTTGGCGTATAGACTGTCAGACAAGCGCCACATATTCACTCATTTTGGCCAAATTGCATCGTCCGTTCTGGCCGATGAACAGCAGAGGGCGACACACGCACACACGCGCACACACACACACACACACACACACACACACACACACACACACACACACACACACACACACACACACACACACACACACACACACACACACACACACACGCACACACACACACACATATATATATATATATATATACATACATATATATATATATATATAATGTGGCGGATCCCTTCTCACCCGAGTGAACTGATCTCAGCACGTGACGTCACATGGTCCGACGTGGGGATCAACGCCTTTGATGATTTGTGTATTTGTTAAAGGGAGTTTAATTGGTGACCGAACAAGCAATAAACAATTTCATGTTTTGATGTTTTCCTGTCATGGCATCATAAAGTTACCTTTTAGTTGCTGTTAGATACTTTATTACAAAGCTGTTCTCCAAGTATTCAAATACTACAAAGTTCACTCACACTCTTTTCTCTATACATTTTATAGTATAATTATTTTACTAAAACTTTATTACTTAAATCAACATACATGACATTTTGATGAATTTAAACTATAGAATATAGAGATAGATAAATCTAGATTTTCATATCTAGATATTATAGATATTCACGAGTAAATATTTAATCAGTTTTAAAACTCATTCCTTGAAATAACAACATGAACGAAGTTAATCAATGACTTCATTTCTTTGTGCAGAATGAAATGACTGATAACACGCTGCTATTTAAAGGTATTAATGAGGCAGAGAGCGGCCCGTGGGTTCCATCCCTCAGCCGGCGCACCATGAGTTCAGCAGCGGAGGACGAGGACGAAGCCGCCGAGTCGGTTCCTCCGACTCAGGAGAGCCCCCCCCACGGTGGGTACCTGTCCCAACGCACCTCAGCACTGCGTCCTGTATCCATCGATATAACTAACAACTAATAATGAATAATATCCACAGCTGGGGGAGGAAAGACACTTTAATGCTCTGTGACATTGTTAAAAGTGCAAATTTGCAAAAAAAAATAAAATATGTGTATTTATGTTAAGAAAATAATATCAAAGAAAACACATTTGTTCCTGCAAATTTGTCTGCGTGTGTGCGTGTGCGCGTGTGTGCGTGTGCGTGTGTGTGTGTGTTTGCGTGCGTGCGTGTGTGTGTGTGTGTGTGTGTGTGTGTGTGTGTGTGTGTGTGTAGACGAGGACTCGGAGCCTTTCCAGAAGAAGCTCCGCCTCTCGGCTGAGGAGCAGGGAGCCTCGTTGGAGCCTCAGTTCTCCGCGGTCACCCTCCCAGGTGAGACTCCTCCCACCTCGCTGCTGACGTCTCCTCAGGCCGCGGCGAGCCAGCTAACGGGTCTCTCGCTCCTCAGTGTCGGCAGGCGCCGAAGGCTTCGAGGTGACCATGACGGCCTCGGCGGACGGGGATCTCTCCGAGGACGGAGTCGCTCGGATTCAGGTGCGCACGCGGCCCCTCGGTGCTCCCGAGACACTACCACGCCGCTCCACAGGGGGCGCCAGAGTCCTCTCAAGACCAACGTTCTTTGTAGTAGCTTTAAATTACTTCATTAGATACATTTTGGCTTTTTACTTTTAACCATGAGGAAACAAACTTGAAAGAGACAAGAAAGTGACATTTCATCAAATCAGCCAATGTAAAAGAAGTCCAGTTTAAGGTCTACAGTGTGTTTAGTGGAGGTTTAGTCTGAAGAGGTGAAGGCTCCTTGTGGTCCTGATGTCATCACAGAGCTCCTCCCACCATGCAGGAGCAGGATGCAAAGAGTCGAGTGCCGTGGGGGGGAACAAGCAGCTTGATGCAGAGTGCGATGAATAGATGACGCAGTAACACTTGACTCTTTGATTGACTGACGGAGGATCTGAACCTGGTTTGTGTGCGTCAGCTTGTGTGTTTGTGCTCTTGTCGTGTGCAGCTCCTGCAGGAGGACGAGGACGCCGATCAGAAGTCCGACGTGTCCCCTGTCAGTCAGGCCTGGTTCACCACCAAAGAGGACAAGGACACGCTGGCCAACAAAGGTGGAGGTTCTCCCATGAACTGTTCCTCAGCAGCATAAGAGGTACATTCACAATGGTATTCACATGGTGTGGCGCCTCCTTCAGGTCACAAGTGGAAACAGGGCATGTGGTCCAAAGAGGAGATCGACCTCCTGATGAGCAACATCGACCACTACGTGAAGGTTGGTCACTTCCTGTCCGCGCCTTTCCTCCGCTCAGCGTCCCGCAGCTAACCCGCCTCCCTCTTCAGGGGCGGGGCATCGAGGACCCGGCCGAGATCATCTTCGAGATGTCCAAGGAGGAGAGGAAGGACTTCTACCGCTCCGTGGCGCTCGGCCTCAACCGCCCGCTGTTCGCCGTGTACCGCCGGGTTCTCCGGATGTACGACAACCGCAACCACGTGGGGAAGTGAGTCCTCTGGGGGGGGGGGGGGGGGGGTACACACACACCCTCTCTGTTCACCGGGCCGCACTAACCCGCCCCCTCCCTCTCCCCAGGTACACCGCCGAGGAGATCGAGAAGCTGAAAGCGTGAGTGGAGGCGGGCGGCGCCGCGCTGAGGGGCCTCACGCCGCTGTTTCTAAGCTGTGCTGTTTCCTGCAGGCTGAAGGACAAACACGGCAACGACTGGGCCACCATCGGGGGGGCGCTGGGCCGCAGCGCCTCCTCCGTCAAAGACCGCTGCCGCCTGATGAAGGACACCTGCAACACAGGTGAGCCCCCCCCCACCGCGCGCCCGACAGCCAAAGAGTCCCGCCTTCATGTCCCCCCCCCCCCCACCCCCCAAACAGGTAAGTGGAGCGAGGAGGAGGAGCGGCGTCTGGCCGAGGTGGTGTACGAGATGGCGGGCGCGTCGCCGGGGGCGGCGGTCACCGGGGGCGTGTCCTGGGCCACGGTGGCCGAGCAGGTCCGCACGCGCTCAGAGAAGCAGTGTCGCTCCAAGTGGCTCAACTACCTCAACTGGAAGCACAGCGGGGGCACCGAGTGGATGAAGGAGGACGACCTGAGCCTCGTGCGCAGGTACCCCCCCCCCGTGTGTGTGTGTGTGTGTGTGTGTGCGCACACACACACACACACACACACCTCCATCATGTGCCGCAGGATTTCGGAGCTGGAGGTGGAGGACGAGAACGAGATCAAGTGGGAGGAGCTAGCGGGCGGGTGGAGCAGCGTCCGCTCGCCCCAGTGGCTGCGATCCAAGTGGTGGAGCATCAAGAGACAAGTAGCCAATCACAAGGAGATCCCCTTCAGCGGTACACACGCACACACACAGTGACACACACACACACACAGTGACACACACACACACAGTGACACACACACACACACAGTGATCCCATGATGATTGATGACCTCCGTCCTCAGTCCTCCTGAAGGGTCTCCAGGAGGTGATGGCGTCTTCCCAGACGGCCTCCGGACCGGGTAGCCCCTCCTCTGCCTCGTCCTCTTCGCTGCAGATCCGGCTCACGCGGTTGGACGAGGGCGTTGGCCCCGCCCCCGGCTCCGTGGCGGCGCTGCAGATCCCGCTGCAGATCACGCACCTGGGTGAGGATCTACGGCGCCCGACCCGTCCCACCGAGCTTTCACTTCCTGTCTGACACGTCTGCTTTGTCCCGAAGCCTCGGACCCCTCGACCGCGGCCGGCGACGCTGAAACCATCACGCTGAACGCCGGCGCCCTGCAGACCTTCGAGATCCTGCCGGTGAGGCGCGGTCCCACGTGTCAATCTCCCCGATGTGAGACCAGTCCGATTGACCCGGGAGCCTCTCTTGTTCCCGCAGTCCTTCCACCTGCAGCCCACCGGCACCCCGGGGACCTACTACCTGCAGACCACGTCCGCCCAGGGGCTCCCGCTCAGCTTGGCCGCCAACGGCACGGTTACCCTGACGACGGGCCCCTCGCCGCCGTCCCACGAGCACATCATCCTGCACGGGCTGTCGGTGGGTTTCCCTCCGCGTCGCCAGCCGCTCGCTGTCCTTCTGGTTGTTTTATTCGGGTGTTTTTCCGTTTGTTTGTTTGTTTCCCGCCTCAGACGGACGGCCTCTGCGCCGCCGACGGCGTCATCATCCAGACCGTGACCCCCGACCCCACCTCCGCCAACCCCCTCGGCCAATCGCAGCTGGTTGTGGAGACGGAGGGGCGGAGCCAGGAGGAAAGACTCGATGCCACGAGTCTCCTTGAGGGGTCGGAGGGCGTTGTCACGGAAACACGGGAGCCTATGACTGACAGCTTGACAGACAAGGTAGTACTCGCAGTACACAATCAGGAAGTACAATAAAAGCACGAGAAGAAATTTACCTACAAGGACTATTCAATTTAGAAGTTTTTATTTGAACTTCCTTCGTTGTGTGTGTATCAGGAGCTGAGCTCACCTTCTGTTGAGGGTGCAGTGGTGCATTCTGGGATAACACCCGGCAGCGCCGTGCTGATTGTGTCTCCTCCCAACATCAGCAGCACGCTGACCGGTAGCGCACACACACACACACACACACACACACACACACACAACCTTTGACCCCTAAGCATAGCCGTCAGTAGACATTTTTATTTATATACTCACTGTCATGTGCTATGCAGGGGACGGCTGGTGATTGGTGGAGGACAGGGGAGGCGGGTCTTCACCTAGATGTTTCGTGTAATTAAAAAGTGATCACAGACAGCGTGATTCTTCTTCTAGGGTTCTTCTCTCTGTTGTTGGATTCAAACGCATAGAACGTATATAAAGAAAATCAAGCTCATTGTTCTCCGTCTTTGTCCTCAGATCCGATTCTGGAGAACCAGGAAGGATCTGACTGAGCTGAAGGCCACCGCGGACTGACAGGATGAGGTCACTTCCTGTCTGTGTTCATGTCGCTGTTTTCAACCAGGACGCTGTAAATGAAATGGAACCTTAACACGAACGCAGCGAGACGTCCTCCATGAGACGTCCTCCATGAGACGTCCTCCATGGGACGTCCTGCATGAGACGTCCTCCATGAGACGTCCTCCATGGGACGTCCTGCATGAGACGTCCTGCATGAGACGTCCTGCACTAGGCGTCCTCCAGAAGGTGTTCTCCGAAGGAAGTCCTCCAAAAGACCTCTGCCAGAAGGCGTCCTCCACGGAACGTCCCCTAGAAGTCGTCCTCCAAAAGACATTTTACAGGCTTCCTCCACAAGTGCCAAAGAGACTCTGACTTAAGAGACACTTGTCCTTTAAATTAAACATGTTGATACTTGTGTATGAATATATATATTAAATAAACATAAGGATGAATCTCTTTTTGTGATTCTAAGAATAACGATTAAAGATTACTTCATTTAAACAATATATTTACATGTATACGTACTTGTATGTATGTATATATGTGTATAAATACACATGAGTTAATAGAATAGAATCGAAGACATGAATCACCATTTTCAAAAAAGATGTAGTTGTGGATTAAGTGAGAGATATTTAGATGTGATTGTGACATGAGTGTGACATGAGTGTGACATCATGGTGACATCATGGTGACATCCTAATCAGTGTCCTGAGCCCTCCCAGCAGGGGGCAGCAGCGCACAGAACGCGAGAACAAACACTCAGGAGGTCGATGGTTTCAGGTGTTCACACCTCAGTTTATAGCAGCAACGGAGGGTTATGAAGCAACACACTGATACATCATCGGTATCACATGACACACATCGTCCATGTGACCCTGTTCAGACACTAGGACACAGACGAGGATATTTGGCAGAGTGATGAAGAAGAGGAGGAGGAGGAGTCCACTGACCTCACCGTTAAAGCGAGCCGACACCGGAGTCGCTGTCCACCCGATACGCGTCCGTGTACAAGTACTGCGTATAAATACACTGGGTACAGATACTGTGTATAAATACACTGGGTACAGATACTGTGTATAAATACACGCACTGGGTACAGATACTGCGAGAGCAGGTCACAGGTTTGATTCCCTGTTTTAACCAGTGGGTCACAACCCTTTGGGCAACAAATAAGAGACTTTTCTACTTCAAATATTCATAATACAAATCTAACCAAGTTGACCTTTAAGGCTTCGTCCTTCTTTGTGTTTGGGGGATGATAATTCCCACAATGCTTTGGGGGGGTAAACAGGAAGCATCGTGCTGCCATGGAGGCACTTGGTAAAATGTGGGCAAAGCTAAATACTCAGTGTTATTTAAAATCTATAACTGGACTCAACTATCTTTCATAAAGGTATAAATGCCCCACAAACCCGTATGAAAACATGTCAGACAATGAATCAAGCGCACCTCATTGAGCCCAGATTGATGCGTCACCGGGTTCGCTTCATTTCAACGCCCTCCGGTTTGACCCCCCCCTTTCTAAAAACACTCCCTGCAGGTGCTAATTTTAAAGTGCAGCTCCTCACATACGAAACGACATCGTCAGGTTCCCCAAATGAGACGTCTCCCCACAGACAGCTTCCTGTGGACGGCTCGTCCAAAGAGACAATGTCTTCTGTCTTTTCCCTCCGGCCTTCAGTCATTGGCTGGATCTTCATTATTACTACATTAACTACAGAGGTACTCAGTACAAGGTGTACTCGTAGTACTGGTAGTAGCCGTGAGGTACTTGGTAGAAGGTGTACTCATAGTACTGGTAGTAGCTGTGAGGTACTTGGTAGAAGGTGTACTCATAGTACTGGTAGTAGCCGTGAGGTACTTGGTAGAAGGTGTACTCATAGTACTGGTAGTAGCTGTGAGGTACTTGGTAGAAGGTGTACTCATAGTACTGGTAGTAGCCGTGAGGTACTTGGTAGAAGGTGTACTCGTAGTACTGGTAGTAGCCGTGAGGTACTTGGTAGAAGGTGTACTCGTAGTACTGGTAGTAGCCGTGAGGTACTTGGTAGAAGGTGTACTCGTAGTACTGGTAGTAGCCGTGAGGTACTTGGTAGAAGGTGTACTCGTAGTACTGGTAGTAGCCGTGAGGTACTCAGTAGAAGGTGTACTCGTAGTACTGGTAGTAGCCGTGAGGTACTTGGTAGAAGGTGTACTCGTAGTACTGGTAGTAGCCGTGAGGTACTTGGTAGAAGGTGTACTCGTAGTACTGGTAGTAGCGTGAGGTACTCAGCAGGTAGTTATGTATATTAGCCAAACAAGCATCATAAACAGTAGAAGCAGAGGGGGGGGGGGGCGATAGGTGTCCAGAGTCTGAGGGGTTTGCTTCATATGAGTGTTTCTTACAGTCCAATAACTTATTTTTAGGAAATATGATGAACCTCCATGAACAACAGCAGGAAACAGAGTCTCCCTCCCTGCTCCTCGCAGTGCGAGGGTTCAAAGCTACGCCGCGCACGCCGCGCCTCTTCAGCCAATCAGCGACCGTACCGCCGCCACCACCCCGAGCCCCGCGCTCAGCCCCGCCCACGAGGGTCCGGTGTTGGCTCCGCCCCCCTCCAGGCGCGGAGTGTAGTTGCAGGGTGGCGTTGGGTTGGCCGCGGTGGGGGGGGCCGAGACGCCCCCCGTGGTGGCAGCGGCGCGGCGTAACAGGAAGTCGTGTTTCATGGCGGAGTAGCCGTCGGGGCCGTACGGCACGCTCAGCGTCTCCGTCAAAACCTCGTGACCCGGGTACGTCACCTGTCAATCAGAAGAAAGAGCACCGCTACAGAAACACCAGTTGTTGCTACTATGCTAAGCTAGTTAGCTTTGTGTTAGCTCAGATTGAACTTTTAACAACCGCTAGTTTCGTGCTAATAAACGTAATTCAAGCAGCACTGTGTATTGTGTGTGTGTGTATGTGTGTGCGTGTGTGTGTGTGTCCGTGTGTGCGTGTGTGTGTGTGTGTCCGTGTGTGTGTGTGTGTGTGTATGTGTGTTTGTGTGTATGTGTGCGTGTGTACGTGTGTGTGTGTGTGTCCGTGTGTGTGTGTGTTTACCGTGAAGCTGTAATTTCCAGGCAGCAGCAGTCTGTAATATTCTCCGCGCTGGTCGGTTTTGAAAGGACACATGTTTCGCCGACCTTTGACCTCCACCACCGCGTCCTGCACCGGCACGCCGGAGCCATCAAACACGCGGCCTTTGATCCCTGAAACAAATGCATACACACACATACACACACTTAGAAACACACATCGCATCAAGCGATTATTAAATATTGATGCTGGATCGGGGAGACAGAAAGTTATACAGAGACCGATGACAGACAGGTACTGACCCAGTGGACACAGAGACAGACAGGTGGACAGACAGGTACTGACCCAGATGGACCTGCTGGATAAAGGCCAGTAGGGACTTCCTGTTTTCGGCCCACAGAGCAGGAAGTTGATCGACTGAAGGAAACTTGCAGCAGGAAACTTCCAGAGTCAACTCCAAACACTGAGACCACACGTAGTTATAGTCCTGCATCCCACCTGCACACACACACACACACACACACACCAACATTTGTTTTAAATAATATTAAGAGTTTACTTCATCAGTTCTGTTATGAATGAACTTCTTTACTTTAAATGTTAAAATGTTCTTGTTCATTTTGAGGTTCTGTGAGGAGTCACGTTGACTTCTGTCCTTTTTTAATAGCCAAATGTCTCCCGTCCAAACCGGGGAGACAATTTCCCTTCCACGCCTCGAACCAAATCAGCGTGTTTGTGTTCAGAGGAGTGAAGGATTCTGGGATTGTTTGTGTGTTCAGCTGCTTCCACGACTCAAGTCCTTCATAATGAAACTCTAATTTAAAGGACGGATCCTTCAAAGAGCGAAGGATGTTACATCACCAAATCTATGTGTGTGTCCTAGAACACCCACAATCCCATGCAAACAATGCATTTCCTCTTCCCTGGTTTGGACCCAGTCAGGTGTCCAGAAGCAGGAGACCACGTATTGGACCCTGCAGGGGGGGGGGGGGGGGGGTGCTGACCTGCCAGAGGATACCACTGGTAACCGTTGGTGACGCCGTCCGGGAAGGGGGGGCTGTCGCTGCAGACGTTGCCATGGTGCATGGTGGCGTGGTTGTGCGAGTACACCTTGGCCAGGTGCACGAAGACGTCGTTGTCGGGCGCCATGCTGGTCCCGCCCACCATCTCGCTGCCTGCACAGACCAACAGGAGCATGAACAGTGTGTGGTTTAAACTTTATACAGAGGTCAAAGGTTGGTGTGTGT